>NW_028327172.1:61804675-62104814 GCF_987537825.1 Furipterus horrens | reverse complement strand
CCTGTAGGGTAGTAGAGACTGTTTCCAGAGGTCCCCATCAGGGCAAACACTCATTTACTGTGCTCCACTCTGTTCCCAAGAAGCTCTGAGGGGAGGTTTCCCACTCCGGCCTTCAGCAACCAGTGTCCTTGAGGAAGGGGCTCAGTGACACATTCTTTTCATGAGTGCTGTTTATCTCGGACAATCTTCCCCTCTGGGATTGCACTGATTCAGGCTTGTCGGGTCCCTAAAAACAAGCAGCTGACACATTTCAGCAGTTTCTGGCTCCTTTGGATATTAATGGATCTTCAGGTCTGCGAAAAATGCTCCAATGCCCCACCACGTAATTTAAAAAGTGATAAGCTGTTTTTAATTTGCTTTATGTGCTAATTCATCACAGAAACTTTGATAAAATGCCATTAAGACTCACATTTCCCACCCAGGGTGCTTTTAACAAGTCCATTAGACAAGTAGAATTAGACATGAATAATGCAATGGCTCTCCCGTCCCTCCTGCCCCTCCTGCTTTTCAATGTGTGGTGGCCCCTTGCCAACCAGCAAGGCTAGTAAGGGAAGAATAAAGATGCTCATCCTGAGGTCTGGCAAATGTGGCTGCGAGATACTTGGGTACCCAATTGAAACTGTGTTTATTAAGTGCCCACAATGTGTTAAAGACTCTATATTCATTGTTTCACTCAACTTACTGGGTAGGAACACAGTGTATGGGTTTTACGCCAAGCTTTGGAGAGAGAAGAGACCTGGGTTTAGGTCCCAACCCTACCATTCCTAGTTGTGAATTTCAGGAGGTATGTAACTTAACCCCTCAGACAGTCTTTTAACTATAAATGACCATTCCCTCATCTATGGAATGCAGATAATGATGTTATTAACTCAAAAGATTGTTATAGATATACAACAATGGGAGATGCATGCAAAATGCCCACACCAACATAGAGCTAATTCCACTTAATTACTTCTGATAGCAATTCTGCCACATATGCATTTTGATCTCATTTTAAAGAAAATGAGATTCAAAGAGCTGAAATGAAAAAAGCTAGTATGCGGCACAGCCAGGATTCAAATATAGGTAGATGTGTCTGATCTGATAGCCAGCTTAGAATCCTCTATTAGGAATGTTGTACTTAGACCACATGTCCAAGGATGCTGTGATTTGATAGTCACATTTATAATGACACCATGGACTAGACTCCAGGAGTGAGGCGTGAGGAGTTTATTAAGTGCACATTCAGTTCTCACAACTGCCTTGCAAAGCATCTACTAGCCCTAGATTACAGATGAGAAGGTATAAACTTGGATAATCCAAGCAACATATCTAGAGTCACACTGGATACCAAGCGGTGGGGCGGGACTCAACTCAAAACCTGTCTGCCACTGTGAGGCCTGTGACCTTCTTGCTACACCAACCCATGTGGTTTTGCAAGCAGTCCTCTCCAACCACAAACACCCCCACTCTCTATTGGGCTTAGACTGCAGTAACATTTAATAATCATGGATCATAACTGTATGTTATTTTTCCATGTTAGTCAGGGGATCGACTTTGGCTGAATCACTTTGAGACTGGTATAGCAGAATGCCAAGGGTGGACAGAACTCATAGGGACAGTGCCCCTAAAAACAGGTAAAATTATTTGATGTGTGTCATGGTTGTCCAGGATGTCACAGGAAGGATAATCCCCCAACCCCTCTTGCCAAAGGTGTCTACACCTTATTCCCCAGAACCTGTGAATGTTACTTTGTATGGCAAAAGAGATTTGCAGATGTGATTAGGGTTAAGGGATTATTTAGGATTATCTGGGTGGGGCCAATGGAGTCCTTAACCATGGAAGAGAAGGCAGAAGAATAGGTCAGAGAGATGCAACACTAGAATGGCTAGACTGCCATTGCGGGGTGTGGAGGTGCAGGTGGTAATTTGTTACAGCAGTAAGAGAAAACTAGTAACGGAGTACAAGAGACAAAGGGATTTAATAGAGGGTGGGCAGAAGGCAAAGGATACCTTTCTAAGTTTCTTTGTAATAAAAACTAGTCAGCAAGAATAATAACAGCCTACTGAGTACCTATTATTGGCCCGGCCGTGTGCAAAATACCTTTTTTTCCCCATGATTTCATCTTATTGAATCCCTGTAAATAGCTTGAGATATAGGTAGGATTATTTCTCCTTTGCAGATAAAAAGCTAAGGCTTTAATTTCTTACATTTATTCTTCATCTACCTCTCACAAAAACCCTATGAGATAAATATTATTGTCCCAATTTTCTGATAAGGAAACTGACACACAAAAGAAGCAGCCTTTTCTTTTTCTTAAGTTGCAAAGCAGTCTGCTTGCTCCTCTGTTGGGAAGCCCATTCAAGACTGGGAATGTGTCTCTTCTCTGCTGGATCAGAAGCTGCTGAAGGTCAGAAGCTCCAGGTCCAGTCTTTGCAAATGTATTTATAAAGGAACAAATGAACCAGCAAATTACTCTCTCCTTTGCTGTGAACTTGTGGGCTGGAGAAGTCTCTGTTTCCATGACAACTTTACGATCCAAGAAGCAGAGTGCTTCAACTCAATTTCCTGTCTTTTGAAGATGGGACCTCTGCTTAATGAGAGGAAACCTGGTTCCCTCTTTTCCATGCAACAGGAAGAATAATAAAAGCACCTAGATAAAGTCTGCTCTCTGCTCCATCCCACTGTGCCTGGCTTGGTTGTATTATGTTCCATTGTTAAGGTAAGTGGCTCAGGATATTTCAAAATGCATAGAGGCTGGAATAAAGACACATTCAGGTGGGTCCACCTCTTCCTGAGTGTCGCTGAGAAAAATCAGTGGACTAATATGAGTTTTCATTTATCTATAAAATGGGCTTAATCATTCCTAAATCTCAGTGTATTTGCAAAGATTCAATGAAGTGACCTAGGAAAAACCATTTTGTACAAGAACTGTCAACCAACAATCTTTTTTACTTCACTCCTTCCATACTCTATAACCTTATAAGTCAGATTTGTGCCTTTTAAAGATACTCTTCTCATCATTGCTGACTGTTTCCTTCCATGTTAGGATGGTGTTTGGAAAATGTCAATTTCTACTGTCCCCAAGGAGTCAGGCTGTCACTGTCATGATGGGAGATAGAACTAATTGGGCACCAACCAGAGGTCCTCATGGTCTGGTCCTTTGTGGCTGTGGCATTTTGATTATAATTGGGGAAGAAGCATCACTTCCAGCAGCATATCTCTCTCTCTCTCTCATCGCCAGTGTTCCTGGTTCCCTGCAGGACATGGCGTGAGCTGACCTTGCATGTCCAGAGGGCTGTGTGTTGATCATTTCTGACAACTCATCATCATGAGTCTCCAGGGACAGAGCCTGCTGCAGCCTGCCTTCTCTCTCAGGGTGTCCTAGCAATCTGTCGGGCTGGTTGGTTTACACTGAAGTGCTGGCTGACAGCCCCTCACCCCACCCCTTCCCCCGTCTGAGGGAAGCTGAGGCAAATCTGAACCTGCCCAGGCAGGACTCATCAGACCGCTGTGCTTCAGGTTTCAGGGTTGGCTGAGGCTGAAAAGACCAATCAACTTAAAGTCATTGTCTTCTCCCCCAAATGCCATCAGCTGGACTCAGAAAATGAAACATGGGAAAGAGGAACAAGTCCAGGATGAATAGCCTAGGTTTCATGACAGACATAAAAGCTCTTACATTCCAGCCTTGTTGATCAGACAATCAAGTATATTAATAAAAATATTTCAGAAAGGGTAACGTATCCCTGACTCTAGCCTTTTATTTCTGATCTGAGCTAAAAATGTAGATCAAGATTTGGTATTCACTTTTTAGGGTCTTATTGCCACAGAGTAGTAGTAACCTTGCAGTGGAGAAAAAGAACAAATATCCTGATATGGAATTTCATTGTTGCTGGTACACAATTATCATTTAAGCCTTTAAGTGTATATATAGAAGACTCATGTAAAGATCATGGCACATGGACAAAGAGTGACTGTGCCATTGAAGCAGCTGTGTGATTTTCATTTCTGTACCCGTGACTCCAAAGGTGCAGAAGGAAGGGCAAGAATGTCTGTCCAACAGATTCCTTATGAAAATTGCATTTACAAGAGCTTTAGGAATCCAGCAGGTGCTTAATATTTGTCAACTGAGTTAAGTATAAATTTCCTCCTTGTAAATTCCACCCCTTTTTTCTATTGTTACTCACTAAGCATAAACAAGTTATATCAGCTTGTGTGGTACCTGGCTTAGAAGATGTATTAAAGAAAGTTTACTTCTTTCATGAGCATCGAAAAAAGAGGTGGAACACATCCAAGAACATGTCACACAACTACCCCAAATCCTTAGTGGTGTTTTACCACAAAACCAGACTGTGGGACAGACAATCACTACAGCTCCCCCAATACTGAGCTTTTTTTTTTTTTGTCTATATGTTTCCAGAAAACAGGTGTGAACTAGAGGCAAGAGAAGATCTGGAATTATGGAAAATTTTGCCTCAAAATCTCACATGTGTGAGATGAAGGCTCCCATTATCACCTCCTGAATGAGGGTATAGAGGACAGAAGATGATTCCTTCCTCATCCAGGTTATGCGATTTAACTCTCCCATATGGATATGAGACAATAGTCATTTAATTATTAAATGCAGTATTATTTACAGAGTGCCTACAATGCTAATGACTGTGTTATTTGCTGAGGACTCAGCAGGGAACAAAAGGCTTGTTTCCCGTCCTTCTGGAACTTAATGTTTGATTGAGAGAATGGTAAGAAGTACATTCACTCAGCTATTCACTTATTCACTTATTCATTCAGCAAGTAGTTATAGAGTCTGAATATGTACCAATGATGATTCTAAGAGCTTGGGGCCTATCGGTGAATGAAAATAGACAAAAATTTCTGCCTTCATGGAGCTTATATTCTAGTGAGGGGAAATGGGCAATAAGTAATAAACATAATGAATAAGTAAATAGTATGATAGGTTACATGTTGATCAGTGCTGTGGAAAAATTAAAAATAGAGCAGGATAAGAGGGGTCAGGATTTTGAGATGGGGTAGAGTAGTGGTGGTGGTGAGGATGCATTTTTAAGTGCGGTGGCCAAAGTAGGACTCACTGAGAAAGAGACATCAAGGCAAGGCTTGAAGGAGGTGAGGGAGTCATGCAGGCATCTGAGACAAAGTGTTCTAGGAAGAAGGAACAGCCAGGGCAAAGGCTCTAAATATAGTTAAAATTGAATGTGATGTGTGTTATCATAGGAATCAGAACAGGGTACTATGAGATCTCAGGGCAGGAACCTTCATCAGGTGCTCAGAAAGCAGTTGATAGCTGACAGGTGGTAGCACACCTGCCCACCCCACCCTGCTGAGCAGGTGCATCCGTTAGGCATTCTCCTGATAGGAACTTCTTCTGTAGCAATAGTAATCTCATATCCTAAGGGCTCAGCTTTCTTGCCTCTGCCTCTCCCTCTTCCTGCCTCTCCTTGAAGCCTGCCCATGAGCTGGGCCACGGAACACCTCTTCTCTCAAACATACTCTACCAAAACTCATACAATGCAGATGGAATTTTGCAGGCAAGAATTTTTCTTAACAGTGTTTAAAAAGTTGAAGCATTGACTGAATATAAAGAAATCAGCATAAAATCATTCTGAAAATTTCAATCCATTATTTGGAGCTCATGACTTTCTCTGGGAACCCTTCCTGAGCCTAGCCAGAGAGGGCTATCCATTCTCTTCTCTGTGCCAGGTTGCTACCATGCACATGGTCTTACTCTTGTACTTAGTAGGCTACACTTCAGTTGAGTTGCCTGTGTATCTGTTTTTCTAAACTGCTCAGTTCCTGAGGGTTAGGAGAGAGGCTCATTCATTTCTGCATGTCTTGCACTGAGCACAGAGAAGGCCCTCACAACAAGAAGCTAAATTGAACTGAACTGAGATTAGAACCCAAGTTATGTGACCTTGGGGACATTACTTCATCTCTTTGGTGCCTCATCTGTAAAATACAACAGTAGAAGCAGTACAACCTGCAGAGGAAACCAAGGGCTGCCCACTCTGGATGATGAGTGTCACAGTCTCCCACAGCTGCCCACTTCTGTTGGACTGGCCAGATCTTGTGCTCTGCGAGATCCCAAGCTTCCCCAGACAGTGCCAGGGGTTAAGCCACAGAGAAAAGGAAAGGTTTGGAACCCAAGCTGTGGGCAATAACTTGTAAAGCTGGAATATCATCTGTCTTTAGGAACCTCCCATCACCTCTGATTTAAGCAGCAATATTTGAAATCAGAGAAGGAAAACTCTGACTCCAAAAAACCTCCGCTGCCTTGCGGCATACCTCTTCAGGGGAAAGGCTAAGGGAGTAAACCCCGACAGAAAATCCGGAGCCGGAGTCCCTAAGGCGGTTTGACGTTGTAGTCAACACCGGCAACTCCTGCGGCGCACCTGAAGCCAAGCTGTATTGACTCCGTCTTTCCCTTGGACCCTTCAGCTGCGAAGAGAGGGGGGGTCTGCTGCATGGGCAACAGCAGACCCTCCATATCACCCTGCCCAGGCTCTGTAGCTTCAGCTCCACTGGAGAGGACACTCCAGCGTCATCGCAAGATGTCGATTCAACACGGGAGGAGACAGATACCGTGTCACTCCCGAGTCGGACTGCACAGCCATTCTCGGCAGTGCAGATAGACTCTTAAGAAGCTACACCATTGTCTCTCGAGACGGACGGCTGCCGACGGATTTGATACAAGCTTCACAGAAATAGTGATTGGCTAGCCTTTGCCTCGTGGCCATGCATTTGGATGGTGTGCTTCTTGTCTTGACACAAAGTTTAGAAATGATAAATGGAACCTGAAAACAGGCCGTAGGTTGCTCACAGGTATTTCATCATTGAGTGGTAGGTATATCAGCTGCTGGCAGTGAAATACTTAGGTAAGACAAATGCTTAATTCCCATATAATTTGCCAAAAGAAAGCAGGTACAGTGTATTGGGTTTTGAAGACATGCCCTGCAGAGTAGTAATTTGGAGCAGTGGAGAGCAGGATTTCTCCTGTTTTACAGATGGGTGAGCATCCTAAGGGAACCAACTTGTGAAGTTAATCAAGGTAGACTGTTTGGCAAGGAAGAGGCTCATTGCCTAGGACAGGTCAGATCAATTTTGGCAGGAAGGAAAATCCACAAGGAGCTGTTTTCAATTTTACTTAATCAGTTAGGGAAGATAAGTTACTAACATTGAGTAGGGGAGGATATGGAATCTATGAAGTAGGGAGAGAAATATGTACTTCAGTGAAGTAATTTGCTTGATTATCCATTGAGACACGGGCTTTTACAATTTCAGAGTAAAGTCAAAAAGTTCTCTAAATTGGCTCTAGTTGTAACCCCTTACTTAGTCCATAGTGACTATGATGTTTCTTTGCTTTCTCTCGTCTCTTCTTTCAACACCCCCCCCCGCCCCAATTCTGGTGCATTTAATAAATAACTCTTTTGGTGGCTTTAAATAATTTTCAATTATCTTTTTTAATTCAAGAGAACTGTTTTATTTCTTTTCCTTTAATGAATTAAAACAATTTTAAAATTCCATGTATAATATGATCAAGTTTTATAAATTTATCTCTCTGTTGGTATAATTAAACCAGGCATAATTTATCCATCTGTATAGTTGATTGATTTGTCTATATGCATAGATAAATGCCTAAAATATTCATCACTTAATGTAAAAAATGGAACACTGGGTAACTTTTTTCTCTTTTTGGAGTTATAACAGTATTTGCCTTTTGCTTTTCTCTCCCCCTTTTTTTTTCATTTACATATAGTTAGTATACAGTATTATATTAGTTATATTAGTTTTATGTATAAAATATAGTGATTCAACAATAATTTGATTGGCAGTAAAGTCTGTTATGTTTTTCTGTACTATGACTCTAGTAGTGCTTAATTGTTTTAATTTCATTTGAAACAATTTTGTTAGAATGCATTTTGACAGCTGTCATATCAGCATGCATTAAAAAAATACTTACTAAAATTGGTGAATTTTTGTGCAGCCATTTTATTATTCAAGATGGAAGGAAATGTGCAACATTTTTTGTGTATTATGCTTTATTTCAGGAAAGATAAAAATGCAACTGAAATGCAAAAAAGATTTGTGCCGTATATGGAGAAGGTGTTGTGACTGATCAAATGTGTCAAAAGTGGTTTAAAAGGTTTCTTGGTACTATTGACATTTTGGTCAAATAATTCTTTGCTGTGGGGCTGTCTTATGCATTGGAAGATGTTTAGCAGCACTTCTGGCCTCTAGAAGTCATTAGCAGGTGATAGCCAACATACCCAAAATATCGAAAAATAAAGTTATTGATAAAAGTGAAAAAATGTGTCCAAGTGTGCTTGGGAGCATGGTGGAAAATGAGGTTGGGAAAGTAGATGAGGACAGTATATGGAAGAATTTGAAAGGCTTGATGAGGAGGCTGGGTGTCATTCTGTATGTAAAGAGCCTTATTACTCTAAAAATTTCACTCTTCCAGTTGTGTGTATGGGCAGACTTGAGGGCAACAGTAGCCATTCATTCCTTTGTGCATAAATTGAATGAAAGAATTTTGTTTTGGATATGATCAGTTAGTGGAGAAGTCAAGCAGGTGGCTGGAAGTGAGAATTTACACCTATGAGCAAGTCAAGTAGAGAGAAATTTAAGTTATTAGCCCAGCATTGATCACTGAAGCCATGTTCAGCCCTCTACTTTCTCTCTCAAATTACTAGAATCCCAAGTTTTAGGCAAGCACACAGCCATGTATATAAGAGATAAAACGTGTATTTTCTTGTATCTATCCATTGTACATCCATGAGACTATGATCTGACACATGTAAGCAGTAATGGCATATGGTACTGTTACTTGATAAGAAGAGGTCATAGTCTCCTTCTGCTTTTAGGAGAGCACATGTGAAGGATGGTGCTCTAGCAGCCACATGAGACACTGGAGAGAAGGACCTTACCATTAAAATGGCAGATCAGGGCATTGGAAGGAGCTTGGAGTTTCCTGACGAATTTATGTACTGCCCTACTAGCCCTAAACTGCCTACCATGGATGCTCCATATGTACATAGATAGAAAGCAACATTTTATTTAGGCCATTGTTATTTGGGGCTTTTTATATGTAGCCAAACTCAAATCATTTTTGATATTCAATAAAATTAAAAGAAATTCCCAAGTGAAAGTATAATGGGAGAGGAAAAGGCTGAGGACTTAACCTTGGAAAGCACATACATTTTAAGAAGTTCCAGGACATGGAGAGTTGAGAATCTAAACCAGTGGAAAGTTCAGGTGAGTTTGTGTGTGGGGCGTGGGTGGGGAATGGTAGTAGAAGTACTACCGTGCCTTAAATGTCTGTACAAATAAAAAACAAATTGATGATGGTGGAGCCACTGAACTAGGGTGATTCAGGCTATTTCCAAGACAGAGGATTGGGTTACACAAGGCCAATTCCTGTTCCTAATTTTTGATCATTTAATTAATGCCATCTCTCTGGGGGTAGAATGATCAGGAATTGAAAGAATGTCCATGAAAGCCAATATCAAGAGTAGGGGAAAAGTGTTTTATCACAAATAAAATAGGGAATTTGACTGTACCTCTACTTGAGAATAAGTTTACCTTAAATCACTCTTTTGCCCTACATTAGACACCATATGTGAATGCCCCTTCTCTGTTCTAGCCAAGGCTAAAAGGAGTCCACAGTCTGCCTACCGGTGATTGTGATGGGGTAGAGGTGAAGAACTGCGCCCAGTCCCTTTCTCCTGTGGCTTTGCATCCCACAGTCCTTCAGATCCAAGCACTGGAAGCCAATTATGGAGACTTCACCAGATAAAGGAAAATTTTAGTTTTCCTCAAAGACTGTGAGCCTTAGTATTTGTTCTGTAGCTTAGTAGTAAGGGTTTCCTAGATGTTCAAGTCTATATAGTAATAATTATTTTCATGAATAATACACAGTGTCAACAGTTAACAAAGCACTTTACATATGTTATTCAGTCCTCATGGTCTCCCCATGGAATAAGCAATTGTATTCCATTTGATTTACACTTTGACCCAGAGAAGATAATGCAGAGAAAGTAGAGGATGAAGATAATACTATAAATAGCTATAATTTACTGACTCATATCAGCCCTGGCTGGTTTAGCTCAGTGGATTGAGCGTCGGCCTGCGAGCTAAGTGTCGCTGGTTTGATCTTCCAGTCAGGGCACATCAGAGAAGGAAAACTCTGACTCCAAAAAACCTCCGCTGCCTTGCGGCATACCTCTTCAGGGGAAAGGCTAAGGGAGTAAACCCCGACAGAAAATCCGGAGCCGGAGTCCCTAAGGCGGTTTGATGTTGTGATCAACACCGGCAACTCCTGCGGCGCACCTGAAGCCAAGCTGTATCGACTCCGTCTTTCCCTTGGACCTTTCAGCTGCGAAGAGAGGGGGGGTCTGCTGCATGGGCAACAGCAGACCCTCCATATTACCCTGTCCAGGCTCTGTAGCTTCAGCGTCATCGCAAGATGTCGATTCAACACGGGAGGAGACAGATACCATGTCACTCCCGAGTCGGACTGCACAGCCATTCTCGGCGGTGCAGATGGACTCTTGAGAAGCTACACCATCGTCTCTCGAGACGGACGGCTGCCGACGACGACGACTGACTCATATTAAGTACAAGGCAGAGTGTTAGGAATATAATTTTTTAAAAAACATTCATACCAACCCCGCAAAGTTGGACTTAGTAGTCCTATTCTATAGAGAATAAAACTGAGATTCTAAGAGTTGAAGTGACTTAAAATTCATAGCCAGTGACTGGTTGAATCAATATTCAAACTAAAATCTTCGGACCCCAAATCCTTGACCCTCTCCTCTATACCACAGTGAACATGACACTGGGGAGCAGCTCTGGTACACTGAGACTCACCCCCTGCCAGCATCTTTTTTCACATAAATGTCAGCGCTGACCCTGTGATGGCCCAGGAAGCTGTCATTTACCCTAATCTATCTTGAGGAACTATTAGATGGTAAAGAAAGTAGTTGAGACATTCAGTTTATTGAGACCCCTGAAAGAAGCTTAAACTAGAAACACAAGGCTGTAATTGGTGATTACTATTAATGCTTTTATATGAATAATGAAAAGAATGTTTAAAGGGCAGAGATGTGATGAGATTTAATTAGTTTATATTTATTATTTTTTCAATAAAATAATATTATCTTCATGCAAATGGGTGCACAATTTAGTAAAATCCGTACTTTCAGTATACTGGAAGAATAAGTAAAATAAGAGAACTTGGTGAAGTTTAAGTAGGTTTTTCCTTTTCTCCAAAGACTCTGGTGTTTTTTCACACACACACACACACACACACACACACACACACTCTCTTAATTCTAATTAGGAATCAAGGATAAACTAACATGGACCAAATCTGTCTAGCAAACTCCAGTTATTCACATTTCCTGTTCACCTTACTAATCAGCATTTGGTATCTAGGATCCTGGTAGTAGGCTAGTCTTTCCACATGGGGAGTATGCAGTAACATTACTACATGGGCTTAACTTTGAAATTTTTAAATTAAGTGTTCTTTGATCATTTCTTAATTGAAGCTGTGAAAATTTTTAAAAAATCAAAAGGAGTTTAGGATGCTTCTTATGTAGTTTCTTAATAAAGAAAAGTCACTTAGAGTGTTAACATGGCTATAGACAAGGATTTTGAAAGTTCTTTCTTCACCTTCCCCTCTCAAAGAGTTACAAATTCTAAAATACAACATTCTGTAAAACTTGATGAAGAGACATGAGAGTAACAATCATATTAAAAGCTACTTTTGTTTAGCAACTATGATGTGCTGAGCTCTCTGCTAAGCAGTTCTTAGCCATTATTTCATGTTCTTACAAAAAACTTACAAGGGAATAGGTTGTATTATTATCACTGTTTTAAAAGGTGAGGAAATTAAAGTCTGGAGAGGTTGTCCAGCTTAAGTCAAGACTCATCTGATCAAATATGAGAGCTTATCTTATAGAATCATTGTGAGGGTGAAATGAGATAGTTTACCAAGTATTCGGCCTGGTGCAGAGCTGCTGTTTAAATTAATACCTTATCTTGTTATCTCTTTTCAATATCAGTCTCAAGCATCACACCATCTCCTTAGCATTTGGATTCTTGAAATTACTTCTGACTGAGAGGAAACTGACAGTGACATGACTCATTGTTTTGATGTAATGTTTCAAATGGCCAATATTTGGTCTATTCATCAGAATTTGTTGATTGCTCACCATGGACCTTTTCCCACATATTTTTAGAAATTAGTAAAATATTCCTATTATTTGTATGTTTGGTGAGTTTCAATGATAAATCATTGGCAGATATGTCTATGTTGGGTAAACTTAAAATGTCTGTTTTATGACAAGATCAGGTGTTAGTTTGTGATTCTTTTTGAAAATTTTGGACTTTCAGCCAAGATGGAGGCCTAGACAGACACGCTGTGTCTCCTTCCACAACTAAGAAGGAATACAACTACCTCAAAACTAGAGACGACCAGAAGTTCCAGAAAATTGGGCTACATGGAAGTCCAACAAATAGAGATATAAAGAAGAAATACTCATCCAGACAGGTAGGAGGGGCGGGGCCAGGGCAGAGTGGATGTGGTGTGGTGGCAGCAGGAGCGGTGGCAGTGGCAGGCCAGCAGAAAGCCCAGTCACACATTTTAAAAAGTTGGGAGGGACACCTGGGGAGCGTTCCCGGCCCCAGACCAGACCATGCAGCTCACAGTCCCAGCGCCAGGGAAAATAAAGCCTCATTGCTTCTGACTGTGCAAACCAGTAGGAGTTGGGGTGGAGGAAGAAACTGCTGGTCTCTCTGCAGAGTCCACTTGTTTAAAGTGCCCCTATGGTCCTAGAATGTCCCCAGACCTACCCCTTCTGGAAACCACAACAGGACAACAGCTAGGGAGGTGCCAGTCCCATACGGAAGTGGGAGAAGTGCCTGGAAAAGGGACGAGTGCTGAGCAAGCAGCATTGTTCCCTCTCAGACCCCTCCTCCACCTATAGCGCCACAACATGGTGAAACAGGTTGCCCATACTGATGAATACCTAAGGCTCCACCCCTTACAATGTAACAGGCACAACAGCTCTACCTAAGACACAGAGGCAAACAAACACAGGAGCCTGTCAAGATGAGGAGACAAGAGAGGTATGGCCCAAAAGAGGGAATGGATCAAGCTTCCAGTGGGAGAACTAAGTGACAAGGAGATAGCCAACCTAACAGACACAGAATTCAAAACACTGGTGATAAAGATGCTCACAGGCTTGATAGATATGCTTGAGTATGGCAAATAAGGGAAAAAGTGAAGGCTACACTAAATGAAATGAAGAAAAATCAACACAAAACCAATGGTGAAGGGAAGGAAACCAGGCTTCAAATCAATGATTTGGAACATAAGGAAGAAAAAAGTCAATCAGTACAGAATAAGAAAACAAGAATTGAAAAAAATGAGGAGAGACTTACGAACTTCTGGGACAACTTTACATGTGCCAACATCTGAATTATAGGGGTGCCAGAAGGAGAAGAGGAAGAGCAAGAAATCAAAAGCTTATGTGAAAAAGTAATGAAGGAAAACTTCCCAAATTTGACAAAGGAAATAGACATACAAGTCCAGGAAGCACAGAGAGTTCCAAACAAGCTAGACCCAAAGACGACCACACCAAGCAAGACACATCGTAATTAAAATGCCAAAGGTCCAAGATTAAGAGAGAATCTTAAAAGCAGCAAGAGAAAAGCAGAGTTACCTACAAAGGGTTGCCTATAAGACTAAGCTGATTTCTCAAAAGAAACTTTGCAGGCAAGAAGAGACTGGCAAGAAGTATTCAATGTGATGAAAAAGCAAGGACCTACAATCAAGGTTACTCTATCCAGCAAAGCTATCATTTAATGGATAGGGCAGATAAAGTGCTTCCCAGACAAGGTAAAGGTAAAAGAGTTCATCATCACCAAGCCATTATTATATGAAATGTTAAAGGGACTTATTTAAGAAAAAGAAGATCAACACTATGAACACTGAAATGACAAACTCATAACTATGAACAACTGAATCTAAAAAATAAAAACAAAGTCCAACTAAGCAAGCCAGAATAGGAACGGAATTATAGGTATGGGGATCATTTGGAGGGTTATCAGCTGGGAGGGGGCAGGGGAAGAAATGGGGAAATGGTGCAGGGATTAAGAAGCATAATTGGTAAATACAAAATAGACAGGGGGGAGTTAATAATAATATAAGAAAGGGTGAAGCCAAAGAACTTAAATGCATGACCCATGGATATGAACTAAGGGGGATGGGACTGTTGGTGGGAAGGAGGGTACTAGGCAGAGGGGAGCAAACGGAAAAAATTGGGACTACTGTAACAACCTAATCAATAAAATATACTTTAAAAAAGTTCTACTCAATAATTTATTTCAGCTCAACATTAAATTCAATAAATAAAAATTGTAAATGCTCACAAGCACTTTGGGACACCAGAGATAGAAGTAGAATACAGTGCATGGGAATGGGGTTCAGAAACCCTAAATCTTTGCAACTCTCTCCCTGACCAGCTGGGTGGCCTTGCTCAAGCAACTCCTGCCCTCCCCTCATTTTTTCTCCAGGTGTCACTAGTAAATTGAGGACTTTGTGCTCCATGATCTAAGTTCCCTCTTGTCTTTACCTGACATGATGAACCAAGATCCCTTGGAAGAAATTCTGCTATTTGGCAGGTAAAATCAGGGATAGAAAGAAAGAAAGCCTGGTACCTATGCTTTTGGACCTTACTAAAATACTTAACCTGCCACCTTGAGAAAAAAATTTTTTAAAAAATTTATGTAAGTGGAAGATTGTTTGCATTAATTATCAGTGGGCTGTCTACTTGTTTTGAGAAATTAATGACCTTTGCACAAAGGTTAAGTAATATAGCTCCATGTCTTATAAGGTCTCACATGCTTATTCCTTTATCATCATCATGCTAGCCATGGCAGAAAGGTTACTGGCTACAGACACAAGAACAATCTCTTGTCCTCTGTACTAATTCGAGCAAGGAAGAAGATTCGACTAAATATAATTTAGTCATAGTCTACAAGGAATTTTATTTCATGGTGCCACTGCATCCCATACCTATGCCGATCTAAGAAACTTACCTACCTGTGCTGTTATTGTGCTATTGGCAGTCTCCCCCACTGGCCTGCCAGTTCCATAAGGTCAGGGACCCATGTTAATGACTATGGTATCACCAGGGACTAGCATAGTTCCTGGCACAGATCCCTCATTCTAGAATAATTAAACCATTCCGAAGTTTTATTTGATCTAGAGACTACAAACCCAGAGGTCACCCTCGGTAGTTGGTTACATCGGAGGTTATATTACTACGATTGTGCTGAGGAATTAGTTCAGATTGTAATCTGAAGCCTTCTAGCTGCATCCTTAACTCACCTCTCTAGCTGGCTACTCAGCAAGTGAACCAAAAGCATTATATCTCCTCTTCTTCATACGCCACTGCTTTTGGAGTTATATAAAACACTTTGATTTGCATCCAGAAAACTGAGGAGAAAAAGTCCAGACAGTATCATATTCCAGGATGTGAGCGGTGCAACCAATAATTCATATTTAAAAGCAAACTGAATTTTCCAGAATTGGTAGGAATTTCAGTTCAATGCAGAGAACATAGTGGCACATTTCCCAGGCTGTGTTCTGTCAATGGGTAGCTGTTTAAATGATGTATTAAATAATATTTGTTTACTATCGGGGACTTGAGAGCCTTTGATGTCATCATTTGCATTGTGAATCCACAAAAAAGACATATAGGATATGTAACTGTTTCACAAACATTTGTAACAAATTATTTAGAGGAGCACATCTTAGAAAACATGGTTCAGTTCAATGTGGACATTTCATAGGTAGAGTTATATTGAATGGTTTACCAGGTAAGGAGACTTCAAATACAGTCTTTAGTATGAAGCCAGGACTGGACTTTACGTAGTCTGGTTTCCGGTCCAGAAATGAGTACCTGTTTCCACTATTCCTTACTGTAGACCACTCCTAGCCAGTGAGAGAACTTTCTGCAGTGGCAATATCATCCCTTCTGTTTACCCAATAATCAATGATGTTTTAGTGCAGTGGGCTGCAGTCTCTGAGGTATTTTTGATTTCTAGTACAAAATGACTTTCCTAGAAACATAATTTTCCAGAGTAAGAGTACACAAGAGAAGTGTGGTTTAAAATTCATATTTTAGGCATTCTGTAATAACTGAAGAATTTACACATTTGGAATTTCCAATTTTCAAACAGGCTAGTAGCTCTCTGACCTGTCTATGGGCACCTGTCCTAAAGCCCAAGGTACAGCTGATGTGTCCAGAATTCCCTCCTTTCTTCTCATCTAATTCCAATCACATCCTTCAAGGTCCAACTCAAGAGTGATTTTCTCCTACAATGTCTTTTCTGATCATTTCACCTCTATTCTCCACATTCCTTACTGATCTCAGCTGGCTGAAATGCCATGTGATAGAACTGGAAGATCTAAGCAGACCAGACATGAATTCTGGCTCTGCCTATATTTTACCATAAAGAACACGTTATAGTGTTTCTGTGAGGAGTTCACTCACACACACACACACACACACACACACACACACTTATATGTAATATGTAATGCTTAACATAGTGCCTAGCACAAATACGTTCAAGACATAATTCTCTTTCTCTCTAATTACGGCATGTATATTAGACCATTCTGCCCAGCTATACTAGATGCTAATGGTAGAGGGGGTGCATGTGTGTGTGTGTTTGCAATTTATTTTATGTTATGGTAAAGTTTATATGAGAGTAAATACAGTATGCAACTTTCTTAAAAGTGTCTAAGCAACTAGTAAGTGCCATTATTATCACCACTATAAAGTACATACCTTTGTTTTATTGCTGAGCTAATACTTGGCTGTTTACTTTATGCTGACTGTTTCTCAAGGGCTAGTGATTTTTTTGCCCAGGAACAGCAACTCCAATTGAAAAACATTATCTCCTATAAATGGGAACAGGAAGACATAAACAGGAAGGAGCCATCTGATTCTTAAGCTTTGGGTGATTCATTGTGAGTCTGGAGTAAACAGGTATTACAAAACTCAATATGTACAACCTCTTAAAGGAGACACAAAGATGAGTCACATCTAAGTGAATTCCAAAGTGGGATATTTACTTGACTTCCCTAAGCCATTGGTTTTCTTTGCAATGGCCTCATCTACTTAAAGCTAACCTTTTTACAGAAGTCCTTTTGAACCTTCTGTTTCAGTTCATTCTTTTTCAGAAGCAGCAACAGAATGAAAAGAATGTTGGAGAAAGAGTGAGAAGACTGGGCACCTGGTTTTGTCACCACCATGTATCAATGGGAAGATTTTGGCCTTTCTTGCCTTCATTTTCTCATTTATAAAATGTGACTTCATCCAAAAAACATTAAGTACCTCCTGTGTGCTAAGTGTTCACTTTTCTAGGTGCTGGGGTACTGGGCATAAGAAGATAAGTAAGGCAGAGTTTAATGGAGAAGACAAAAAATTGACGATCGGTGGTTTCAGCAGAAGACCTGCTTCTATCATCATCCCTCTTTCATATTTCCTTTATCAATGAGAAAGTCAAACCAGAAAGAGTTAAATTACTTGCCATCGTCACAAAGGAATAATGTTGGTTTTCACAACATCCTAGTTTCAAATGTGCTCAGCAGACTCTTTCAAAGACCTGAAATATAGGCTTCTCTTTCTCTGAGCAGTAAGCATTCCTAAAAAGTCATTGATAAATTCTTTTTTAAAATATCTATTTTAAATCCAGTAAACTAGGTTGCTATGGAAAGAATTCTACTCCGTGTTTTTATTTCTGAATTTGATTTGTTTAAGGGATGAGATACATCTAAATTCTTCAAATGGTCCCTGAAGGCCATTATATATCACAGTGTTATTTCTTTCTGACACCTTATGTCAGAAATCTTATATGAGGGGCATGTGGAAGGCAGGACAGAACAGAAAAATGGAAAGAGTAGAGTAGGAATCCAATAAAGATCTAACAATGGTCACCACCTTACTGAGTGTTTGCTGTAGGCCAAGTCCTTGACATATAACCTTATCTTAACCTTTCAACACTCTTATGCCCATTTATATGTGAAGAAACTGAAGATCAGAGTGGGGAAGCAACTTGCCTAGGTCACACAACAAGAGACTCTGTACGAGCTACTGATCTGGGACACAAACATTATATAATGATTTTCCCAGGATATGATGCAAAGTAGGGGGCAGGCAGGCTCAAACCCAGGAATACTTCCTTTCATCCTAAAAGAATGGGGAGATTGGGTGAATAGAGGGAACATCCCCTAAAAAAAGAGAAAGCCTTGCCTAGAGAGGAGCTAGCTTAACAAAGTGGGATGTTAGGTAGATCTCTGCTAAGGCAGAGGCCACATGGAAGACCTGGCCAAGTCAGTCAGAAAAATACAACCTGTCTGGGAAGTTTTTCGAGCTGCAGGAGAGTAGGGCCATCTGTTTAAACAGGACAGCTCTGTGCAAATAGCTTCTTGAGGATATGTTAAATAAGATCCAGACTTTCAAGCCACATTCCCCCATGAAAGCAGAGAATAAAGTGAACTTATTTTCTCTTGTCTATAAAAAGAAAGTGAAATCTATGTCTGGTCACTTCATATACCCTTTTGTTCAAGCACTTAGCACAGTGTCTGGAACATGGTAACTGCTTAATACCTACTTGCTTCTATTACTCTAAAGACCTGTAACTAGCAAGCACACTGGACATGGGGCCCATCAGGCTAGCACCTTAACCTGAACTCCCTCTAACCCAAATGGCAATTACAAAGTCCTCTGGGAAGCAGAAGAAGCCTAAACCCATGGTGTACAAGTATTATAAAACTCTCAGATCCACTGTTTATTAACCTATAAAAATGCCTATTAATTTCCAGCATGGCTATCCAAATGTGAAGGAATGTCAATACTGTTACTACCCTCACTGTTTATTGCTATTTTTGGAGTACTAAAGAAAACATATTCTCATTAGAACCCTTTCTTTAATGGTTTAGGTGAATTTATGCAATCATTTTATTCCGAGAAACTTCTACCAATAGGTAAACAGTAATAAGGACAGTAGGGAAACCTATGCTTAGGATAAATGGTAGATGAGTTAAATTTAAATTTGTTAAATTAAATTAAATTTATTATATTAAATTACTGTTATTTGTCAGCTTTGCTTTTTAAGTAAATTAAATGTTTTTGTTTATTCAATTATTTTATTAAGTAAATAATATAATTGAATAAACAAAAACAAATTTGAAACCCCCTTTTCAAGCAAGGGTTGTCCAGCTCTGTTAAAAGGTGACCTTGACCAATTTATGTACCATTTTGAGACTCTTTTTCCTCACCTTTGAAACAGAAATTGTACTATCTGCCCTGACTACTCAAGGAAATTTGTGAGAATTAAATAAAATAACAGACTATGCCAATGTAAGATATTGTTATTTGGCAGAAGAGAAGCGTGCATGTTGCATTAATAAACTTGAATGATGACTTAACGTGTATAGTGAAAAATACTACTGATAAGTGGACTGAGGCTGTTTGTTGTATTCTCTTTCTATAGGAAATTTAAAATGAAAAGCTGATTTTAGTTAGAAGGATAATAGAGATTGGTATGGGATCTGAATTTTAGTGGTTAATATGATTGGTTGATGTGTTGGTCTTCATATAGTCCTATTTTTTATTTAGCTTCTATTGCTATCAAGTACCCATTTAAAAACTCATCTTTCTAAAATATATATAATATAATAATTGGAAGAAATGATTATAATATAATGGTATATAAATAAAAGGAATAGACATAACTTTCTATATGGTTGATTCTAATTTTGTTTTTCATATATAAAGATGCAAAGTGTAGAGACAAAAAGAACGAATACTTCCTTTTTGAGTGGCAGAATTATAGTGAGTCTTATCTTTGCATTTTTCTCTATTTCTTGATTTTTCTATATTTATTAAATATTTAAAATACTTCTTATTTTGAGTAGGAAATACTGGTAACATCACTCCAACTTATGTAAGAAAGTCCTCTTATATATTTCTGTTAACATTTCAAATGCTTGGATGCTTTGAACTTGAGATAATTTATTATGGATAAATTCCTTGAGGTGAGGGTTAGCAAGTAGAAACTGGGGGATATGAGGAGTTAAAATAGAGGCGGGAAGATCAGGAGTGTGAGTCAGTGATATGAGATACAGCACGACCATCTGTGTAACTCAAGTTACTTACTAAGTATTTATTGAATTCCAAGTCTAAAAAATTGAATAAATCTCTTACCAGACATGAAACACAGGAGCTTCTAAGAAGAAAGTAAGATGATACAGACAGGTAGCAG
Source organism: Furipterus horrens (assembly GCF_987537825.1). Taxonomy (NCBI): domain Eukaryota; kingdom Metazoa; phylum Chordata; class Mammalia; order Chiroptera; family Furipteridae; genus Furipterus; species Furipterus horrens. The sequence continues at coordinate 62,084,474 of NW_028327172.1, read as the reverse complement.
ACCTACCACCTCTACTCAAGGCATTTGTATACCCAGCTCAGAACCCCAGAAAACTTCATGTGCAATGAAGATGTAAGGTCACCTGAAATCGGAGGGTGTTGAGAGAAATGGTTTCTACCATGCATGATTCTAGCTGTGCGGCTCCTGTTGGGGCACCTGTTGTGATGGGTAGACAGCTGACTATTTAGTGAGGAACTCAGCTTTTTTTTTTTTTGGTGGGTCCCATAGGTAAATAAAAAAGTTCTTCCTTACTATGACCTAATACCAGAGAATGAGTCATCCTCTCCTCTGCATGATAGCTATTCAAGTACTAAACGACAGTGATGCTAAGAACTTGAACCTGACTCTACTGATTTAAAAAGATTATTTTAGAACATGACTTTATAGCATTCTTAGGGCTTCCTAGTTTATTGGAATTATTCTGCCAGATTAAATGTTCCATGTGCCACATAGTTCTTTAATACCTTCCTATGATTTGAAAATGGGATGCTCATTTACTTCTGTTCCCAAATAACTGATTTGTTAGTCTAACCCAATTAATAAGTCTTTTTTGTCTGTTTATTTTAGGAGTGATAAATATGCTATCACATTATTAGAACCAACTTATGTTCATAACTATGCACAAGTGATTTATCCCATCAAAATGGTTGTAAAAGAGCAATTAAAAAATATTAGAGCCTCCAATAGAAGTTAGATTCATGTTTTAGGCATCTCTTAGGTATATGAGTGACCAAATATTATGACTAGAAGAGATGTGGCTCCAAGTATCTCAATACTGAGTTTGTCAGGAGAGGAGCGTAAGTGCATATTGGGCATAGATGTAGTACAGGACAGTATAGGACTGCTTTCTCATCTCGAAGTCTGTTTCCTACTAAAACTGCTCTGATGAATAACACAATCATTCTTTTATAGAATGGACTGACAACACTCTGCATCACAGCACAAAAACACAAAAATCAGTATCTTCATTCACAGAAACATAAACTTTGAAACTTGAGGAAAATCTAATACTGGTAACCTTTTCTTTTGAGAAGAACAGATAATTCTCAATAAGTAGGCAATTTATTATCCATTTATTTTCTATCTCTTCTCATTTCAACAAAAGCCGGTATTGAAATGGACAGAATGCAGGGGCCTTTTGTTTGCAATGAACAAACATATCATTGGGTACAGTTGAATGGACAATGAATGAAAGTTTGTCCTTTGATACAAGATAACTGTACGTATATGGTTTATTGCTGGTGAAACATAATTACCATTACAACAGTGCTTGAAAGTAGTATAGCATAAAGGAAGATATATGAGTTTTTTTTTTTAACACTCACCTGAGGACATGCTTATTGATTTTAGAGAGAAGGGAAGGAAGGGAGAAGGACAGGGAGAGAAAAATCAATGTGAGAGAAACATTAACTGGCTGCTTCTCATAAGCACCCTGACTGGGGACTGAACCCACAATCCAGGCATGTGTACTAACCAGGAATTGAACCCCATGACCTTTTGGTTCATGAGATGATGCTCTAACCAACTGAGCCACACTGGCAAGGGCGGAATATAAGATTTTAATCTAGGTAGACTTGGCTCGAATTTAGATTCATTTCTTACTAGGTTTGTAAACTTTTTAGTCTCAGGTTCCTCACACATAAAAAAAAAAAAAAGTTAAAACCTACTCCAGTGAATGTTGTGATGACCAAATTGGTTAATATATAAATATGTTTATCAGAGCCTGGCATGTATTAGAAATGTTCATGTCCTTTTTTAAAACTCTTCAACTAAACCTAGAGAAGGTAACTCACGGTCCCCTTTTCACTACATTCTTTTGAAGGCATAAAGTTATGAATTAGACATGGAAGAAGGTGAGAGTTTTTTGAAGTCAAAAGTCAAGTTCAAATGGAAGTATCAGTACTTTGCAGATATAGCTGCTCTCTCTGTATGTATTGATTTTAAAAATCATTTGGACATATTTCAAGCAATTTATTGTTTTTCTTAAAGATTTTATTTATTTATTTTTAGGAAGAGGGGAAGAGAAGGAGAGAGAGAGGGAGAGAAACATTGATGTATGAGAGAAACATTGATTGGTTGCCTCTTACACTCCCCAAACCAGGGACCTGGCCCATAACCCAGGCATGTGCCCTGACCAGGAATTGAAACAGTGACCTTCTGGTTTGTGCAACAATGCTCAACCCACTGAGCCACACCAGTCAGGGCATATTTCAAACAATTTAAATTCTCTTTGTAGGTGATATAGAACAGTTTGCAAAGATATTCCTGTATACATAGGCACTTAACTTATTCCTAGTATATTTGATAAATACAAATATTGTCTACAAGATTTTTTAAATGTAGGAAATGAATACATAAGGTATCCAATATAGCCATACTCTGACTTCCAAAAAAACTTAAAAACTTTTTATTTGCTGTGATCTGATAGTTTCTTCACTCACCTTTTTAAATGCCTGTTTTCAGGTGGTCTCCATGCATTGTCACGCTGCTCTGAATGAGCAGAATAATCAAGGTATTATAGATTCACTTTCTCCTGAACTGAAATAAACTCTTGTGACTCCAAAGCTGATAGACAAGCTTCTCCCTCTGTCATAAGAGCCTGTCACCAGAACTGTTGTCTCCAAGAACATACAACCTTGGCTATGCTCCAGGAATCAGCAGATTGCTACTGAAAAACTCTTGGATCCAGGCATGTGATACAGCTCCTAGCTTAGCACAGGTAAAAAGTGGATGTCATGAGCTTAGCCACTTGACACTCATGATGCTATTGATAAAACCATGGGAATTCTCATAAGACAGTACAGTAAACACACCACATTTCTATTACCACTGGGCTTGCCAGAAAAATAACATATGCAAAAGTGTAAAGCTTCCAACTGATTTCCAAATTCTAAGACTTGGTTGAGTGCATATAGTTGGCTGAGCCTAGATTACATCTAATAGACTAGAGACATGGCATATGCAAGGACATATGGGGTATTAGTATGTAGCTGTCAGCTTTAAAGATATAAAAAAGGGCTTTCATTTACATGCAAGATGGATGAAATAACAGAAATCATATTTCACCTCCTGACTCAAACAATGAAAGGGGGATAGAGGCAGTAAAGGACAGCGATCCTTCAGACATGAGAAAGAAAGGAGGTAAGCCCATAATTGCCCTTGTTTACTGCCTTGAGTTTCCAGGTCACCAGTCAAGGAGAACATCTCCAGGAGATCTTGGCAGGCTCCATCAGTTGAAGAGATGAAACTGAGAATCTGAGATCAACATGGCAAGAATTTGCCAGACCGTACAAGAGAAAAGAGAACTATACAGAAAGAAAAATTCTGGAAATATGCAGAGTCACCCTTGAGTGTTTTGCAGAGAAAACTACCAAAGTTGAGGGGGGAAAAAAACATTTGAAAGGCTGAAGGGATCACCAATTGGCAATTATAAAGGTCCGGGAACAGTGCTGCTTCTTTCCAGCCAAACTGGAAACCTCACAATTCATGGGACATTGAGAAGCACACTCAGAAGGGTCTTGCCTCTGTAGGAGAACATAATTGACCCTAGACTAAATATTGCTCGCTCCCAACTAAAAACCTTAAAGGCAAGACTGAAGAGAATTGGATCATTGAACTACATCCCAGAACAAAGTTCAATATTTGCAGCAGTACAAAAGTATATGGCCCCAAAAGGGTCAAATGCACAATGTCTGGCATTAAGTCAAAGATTACCAAAATTGCAAAGCAGGAAAATATGACCTCCACTGAGGAGAAAAATTAACTAGTCAAAACCAACCGAGAACTGACACAAATATGAGAATTAACAGAAAAGAACATTAAAGCAGTTACTATAACTGTATTCCAGATGGTCAAAAGTTAGAGATAGGAAATTTATATATTTTAAAAAGACTAAAATCAGGGACTTCTGGCCAAGATGGAGGCCTAGACTGACACTCTCTGTCTCCCTCCACAGCTAAGAAGGAATACAACTACCTCAAAACAAAAATAACCAGAAATTCCAGAAAATAAAACTACATGGAAGTCCAATGTATGAAGTTATAAACCAGCGGTGCTTGTCCGGTTGGGTGGGAGGGGTGAAACTGGGATGGAAAGGTCGGGCGGTGCTGTCTGCAGTAGCAGCGGGGATAGCGTTGGGACTGAGAAACGCCAGGGGAGCAGTCCCGGCGGCAGTCGAGACCCATCAGCTCGCAATTCTAACGCTGGGGAAGGCAGACCCCCCCTCCCCCATTGCCTCGTACTGTGAGGCCCAGAGGGCGTGGGGATGGAGGAAGAGGCTCCGGGTCTCACAGCGGAGAGTAATGGCATGAATCTATCTTGGACCCCCGCCCCCACACAAAACGCCACAGTGTGGTGAAAAAGGTCGCTGGGTTGTGACAAGTGCTCAGGGTGCTGCAGCTGATAGCGTAGGAGGTGTGACAGCCCCACCCAATGAGGAAAGATAAATGAAAACGGTCAGAATGGCAGGAATAATGATTGAAATACCAGTCATGAAGCTAACAAAAAAGCAGATAAAGGAATTAACCAATGAACAAATAGAAAAACTTTCTGAGGCTCAGTTCAGAGCTATAATCATAAGGCAGCTTACAGAATTAACAAAAGATATTGAACACAACGGGGAAGGAATGAAGGCTAGCCCTGCTGAAATGAACGAAAACACATACAAGACAAGTGGTGAGGAAATGAAAACCAGAGAGCAAATCAACAAATCGGAACACAGGGAAGGAACAAACAGTCACCCAGTGCAGGAAGAGGAAACAAATTCGAGGAATACGAGGAGAGGCTCAGAAACCTCTGGGACAGCTATAAGTGAACAAACATTCAAATTATAGGATTGCCAGAAGGTGAAGAAGAACTAGAAATTGAAAAATTATGTGAAAAAATAATGAAGCAGAACTTCCCTAACTCGGGGAAGAAAATAGACTTATAGGTCCAGGAAGCACAGAGAGTTTCAGAAAAACTGGACCCAGGGAGAACCACTCCAAGACACATTATAATCAAAATGTCAAAAATTAAAGATAAAAAGAGAATCTTAAAAGCAGCAAGAGAGACGAAAAGAATTATGTACAAGGGGGTCCCAATTAGACTATCGGCGGATTTCTCAAAGGAGACCCTGCAGGCAAGAAGGGACTGGCAAGAGATATTCAAAGTAATGAAAATCCAAAACCTACAGCCACAAATACTCTATCCAGCGAAACTGTCATTCAGAGTAGAAGGGCAGAGAAAGTGCTTCCAGGACAAAGTAAAACTGAAGGAATTCATCAGATCCAACCACTGTTATATGAGATGTTAAAGGGACTGGTTTAGAAGAAGGAGGATCAAAACTATGAACATTAAAATGAAAACTGTATCACAACAATCAACAACAGAAGCTAGGGAATCAAAACAAAGGCAAACTAAGTAGGCAACGAGAGTGGAAAAAGAATTATAGGTATGGGGAACATATTGGGGGGAGGTCATCGGAGAGGGGGAAGGGGGAAAAGGGAGGGAGATGATGCAGGAATTAAGAAGCATAGTAGGAGGGAATGAAATAGAGAGGAAGATGTTGAGAAGAACTATATGCACAACCAATGGACATGGACTAAAAGGGGGGGGCAACTGGAGAGAGGGGGGTCATTGGGTGGAGGGGAGCAGAGGGAAGGGAAATTGGGGCAACTGTAACAGCATAATCAATAAAACATATTTAAAAAAGGCTAAAATTAAAGTTCCAGAGATGGAATAATACATGAGATGAAAAATACACTGCATATGATTAACAGCAGATTATACACTGAGAAGAAAAGGTAAATGAATGTGAATGTATAGCAATATAAACTATCCAAAGGAAACAGAAAAATTATTTAGAAAAGGAAAACAATATCAGTGAGCTGTGGGACATTTCTAAATGGCCTAATGATTATCCTAGAAGGAAAGGAGGAAGGAAGGAAATGAAAAAATATTTGAAGGAATAATGGCCAATAATGTTCCAAATATTATTGAAAAACAGAAACCCACAGATCCAAGAAGTTCAATACAAGCATAAGAAACTAAAAAGGAATACACTAAGCTACATCATAATCAAATAACTTGAAACCAGTAATAAAGGGAAAATCTTTATGCTGGAAAAAAAGACCACATTATGGATACAGAACAACAACAACAACAAATAAGGGTGACAATGAACCCCTCATCTGAAAAAGCACCAGTCAGGAAATGGTGGAGCAACATCTTTAAAGTACAACAAGAGTCAACTTGGACTTCTATATACAGAGAAAGTATCTTCCAAAAATAAAGGCAAAATAAAAATATTTTAAATCATGAGGAAACTGAAGGAGTTCATTAGCAGCAGATGAGCACTATAAGAAATGATAAAGGAAGTCCTCCAGGCAGAAGGAAAATTAAATGAAGTCTGTAATTTCACAAAAGTTCACTGGGAATGATAACTTTGTGGATAGATATATAACTTTTTCCTTATTATTTAAACCTCTTTGAAACAGTTTACTGGTTAAAACAAAATATTAATAACGTATTATAAAGTTTATTTTATAAATTTAAATACATACAAACATAAATATATACATGTATACATATAAAGTGTATGACAATACCACAAAAGCCAGAAGGGAGAAAATGAAACTATATTTTGTAATATTCTAATCGTCGGCAGCCGTCCGTCTCGAGAGACGATGGTGTAGCTTCTCAAGAGTCTATCTGCACCACCGAGAATGGCTGTGCAGTCCGACTCGGGAGTGACACGGTATCTGTCTCCTCCCGTGTTGAATCGACATCTTGCGATGACGCTGAAGCTACAGAGCCTGGGCAGGGTGATATGGAGGGTCTGCTGTTGCCCATGCAGCAGACCCCCCCTCTCTTCGCAGCTGAAGGGTCCAAGGGAAAGACGGAGTCGATACAGCTTGGCTTCAGGTGCGCCGCAGGAGTTGCCGGTGTTGACTACAACGTCAAACCGCCTTAGGGACTCCGGCTCCGGATATTCTAATACTATATGTGAAATAGTATAATATTACTTAATGGTGATACTGGATTAGGATAAATTAAAGATGTGTACTATAAACCCCAAAGCAATTACTAAAACAATGACAGCAAAAAGAGTTCTTAGCTAGTAAGAGATAAAACAGAATTATAACAATTATTCAATAAACCTCCAAATAGGCAGAAAAAAAGGAAGAAGAGAACAAAGAACAGTATCAAGATGATTAGACTTAAACCTAATCAGATCAATAATCACATTAAATGTAAAAGTTCTAAATACATCAATTAAAAGGTAGAGATTGTCAGAGGGGACACAAGAGCAAAATACAGCTATATGCTATTTATAAGAAACATACTTTAAATCTAAAGATAAAACTAAATTAAAATGAAAAGAATGGGAAAAGATATACCATACTGAAACTGGACCAAAACCAAAAAAAGTTGGGGTGGGTCTATTAATAGCAGAAAAAGTAGATTTCAGAGCAAGAATGTTACCCACAATAAAGAAGGTAATTTTAAAACGGTAGAGGTACAAATTCATAAAAAGGGCAAAATAATTTTAAATGTCTATGCATGTAATAACAGCTTCAAAATACACAGAAAAGAAAACTTAAACACCACCAATTTGCTTTCATTATCATTTACAGAATAGTCCCCTCATCAGCACCATAACACATTTTCTTAAAGTGCATATGAAACATTTGCCAAGAAAGGTCGGTCATAGCCTGGATCATCAAACAAGTCTCAAGGACTTGTGCCATACAAAGACCACACAAGCGATTAGCAGTAGAGTTACCACAAATCAAGTCCTGCCTGGCACCCAAATTTCTCCTTTTTTCCCACCGTGTTTTCCCCCCTGTTGCCTCCTGTGTGTTTTGATTGTCCTCTGACCTGCATGACCTTGGGCTTCTTTCCCTGCCTCAACTGGAACAGCAATCTGATGCTGTTCATAAGACTCATACTTTAAAGATAAAACTAAGTTAAAATTAAAACTTCACAGAACTTGAAGAGTAAGTACATTATTTTTTGTGATCAAGTTAATGAAAGCAACATGTTGTGGCGAGCAAAATTCTTACGTAAGACATTGGACTTTAGGATAGAAGATATCTCGGTGAAAATAATGTCATATTTTTTCCTATACATTATTTTTCAAGTCTGGAAACAGCTCTACTTTCAGAAGCTGGTGCAATGATATCATTTTTCTGCTCTATTTACTCAGCTTTTCTCATTTGCTACTTGATCTTTGTAAAACAACCTCTTTCTGACATGGCCCATACCTTAGACCATGGAGTTGTGGCAACTTTATTTCTGGCAAAACTAGCAAAATGAATGACATTCAGGAGCTTGCCACATTCCTGAAGCTGGTCCCAGATTTTGACCAAAAAGAAAAAGGAAAGACAAAAATAATGCAAATTATGCACAGATTTTGCAGATTTTTATTTGCTGTATTATTGATCAAAGCATTTTATAAGCATGTATAAAGTGAAGGTAGACATTTAAAGACTGAAAAACAGTCATTTTACAAGAAACAATACAATGATTAAAAAAGAAAATAAATATAGCAAATATGTGCTACTGAAGGAGAAACAGAGTTAACTTACTTCTAAAATGACAATATAGAGAACTTCTTAATATTTTCTGTTATTCTTGAGTATTATCCCTGAAAATTTCATCAGCATCATCATATAACTGTATTTGCCTTCTTCTGTTGTGTCATTACTAAAAGAAATATTTGCAACATTATTATGAGTACATGCAATGTAGATGGAATTGTGCTTTTCAGATTTTCCTTCTACTTTGCTTATAGGCTGGACCATAACCTTGGACTTATAAGTAATTCAACAAATATTTGTTGAGTGCTGCCCTCCCCTAGGAACTGGGGAAAATTAAGACAGATATGCATTCTGTCCACATGAAATTAAAAGCCAGTCAATAAAGCCCAGCTCTGCACTGTCTTTTCTCTCCTACTCAAGACAGTAGGAAGTGAAGAGGTTATCAATAAGAGTAGTTTTAAATGTGATCCAATTCATAAACAAAGTAAATCTGCGAAACTTACTTCATTAATAGTAACACATTACATTGAATGATATATCTGTCTCCTCAGTACCACTACATTCCCATCCACACAGAAGTTTCAACATTAAAATTGTCACAGTCATTGCTGTGTTCCTAAATTAACCTTCACCTCGATTTCTGTGGAACAGCAGCACCTAACCAAGGCCAAAGAATCAAAGACCTCCTCTCTCCCTCTCTCTCTTTCTCTTTTCCTCGCTCCACCCATGTTTCACCCTCCCTCCCTCCCTCTCTCCCTCCCTCCCTTCCTTCCTTCCGTCCCTCCTTCCTTCCTTCCTTCCTTCCTTCCTTCCTTCCTTCCTTCCTTCCTTCCTTCTTTCCTTCCTTCCTTCCTTCCTTCCTTCCTTCCTTCCTTCCTTCCTTCCTTCCTTCCTTCCTTCCTTCCTTCCCTCTCCTCTTCTTTCCTCCCTCCTCCCTCTCTCTTTCATTTTGGTACCACATTGAACAGCAGACAACTTTTTTCTTGTGGAAGAAAGTTTAATAGATATACTTGGGAACTTTGAGAGATATCTTCCCTAATTCATGGACAAATCTGTCCACAGAAAAATCGAACACCTGAGTGGAGAGAAGCAAAGATGGGGAGGTTGAGAGAATTTGATGACATTCATCTGCCTGGTCGTAGTTCCTGGGACACAGCTCTAATCCTGCCCTTTCCTCTGGTCTAAGAGACATATTGCCCTCTTTTTGCCTAAGCTTGTTGAGCTTTTTCTTTTTTAAATTATCTGTAAACAAAAGAACATGAACCAGTGTATTGTGATACTCCAACTGGGGACTGCTGCCTTAAAGAGCTCAGATAAGAGAAGAACAGAAATTACACTGTTAATCAGTAAGTTTAATAGTAATTCTATGAACAAGATATTCTGTTTTATGATACAGAATCACCCCCAAATACATGTCAAGAGGAAATAACATTATTCCAGTTCAAAAAATACATCATTGCAAGAAGACACAAGATCTAGCTTAAATATAAATTATGGTGTTCATTTATCAGGTAATATTGACTTACTTTATTACCAGAGATGAAAATAAATATAATTCCAGAGAGAATGGAAATAAAAAAGGTCCTATGTGGAAAGTTTAGAAATGAACTAAAGTTGAACCTGGGAAATGCCTCCATATAAGTAGCAAGATTCTATGATTCAGAGCTCCATTTGTTGATCACAGCCTGGCCTTGCCTACAGCTGCTAACACCAAATAAAACCCCTATGAGAATAATAAATAAAATTGGGTTTAAGGACTATTACACTAGTTACTCCATATTACCTTCCGCTTCTCATTTTGATGTGCTTGGACTTGGCATTCTGATTTTGGGCCCCTCACCCTGGCAACCACATGGATCTCTACCTCTGGTAAGTATACTTTAATTTCAAGGCTGTCCAGGCCCAGGTTATCAGATATTACTCAGTCAGACCACAGACTTTTCTGATTCGAGGATGGGGATCCAACAGCCAAATTAAGCTCAAATCTGTGTACACTTTCCAAATACCTACCAGGTCCCAGGGATGGGGTGTGGTGCTGGGAATGCAATAATAGATAAAGACATTGTTGCTGCCCTCGAGGTTCTCACAAAAAGGGAGAGATGCCCACAGTGCATTGTTGAAATCACAGGCTGCTTCAGAGCTACCACATCCCTGTGTCTCTGCCCTATCCTCTGCCCAGCAATATAATCAATGGATTGGTTGCATTTGTTCGGTTTTTAAATCCGCCATAGGCTTTAATAAATAAGATTCTGATTTTCAAAGAAAATGCAGTTTTTCAAGAGAAGATTAGATAAGTAGTAAGCAGCAAGTGTACTACCATCCCTCAGGGCCAAGCACTCTACAAGCCTTACGTATATTATACAGCTATAGAGAAATAATGTACAAAACACACCAGCTCAGACCCTGGCACAGAGATGAACTATTACCATTATTGCTCCATCTCATAACAACCTAGCAAAGAAAGTCCTTATTATTTCCATTTAACAAAGGAAGAAGCTAAGGTTTGAAGAGGTAGTCTCAAAGCTGGTACATGGCAAAATGGGGTACCACCCAGGGGGCCTAGCTCTGAAGCGTTTGCTCTTTCTACTTTTGTGCAGTTGGAACAGAAAACAGTGCAGAAGCTAATTTGCATGATCTCTCATTTGAGAGTTTTGTTTTAGCAAGGCATGCCAATTAAATAAGGATGAAATACTCCATTCTGTTCCACTACCATTTGTGAAGATTGTATTTGGCGTACAACAAGAAATAGCCTTTGAATACTAAATATTCAAAGTTTAAGTCAGAAATCTCCCCTTTAATGTTAACCATGCCCCATCAGGTCGATCGGCCTTAGAGGGGACTGGCCTGCCCGGCCTGCCCTCCCGGCCTGCCCTGCCCACCTGCACGTACTCACATTCACTCTCCCACGTATTACAAACCTGCTTTCAGGCCAGGCCAGGTTTGGGCAGTGCCATTCGCTGCACTTTAGTTGACCCCCTCAGCAGGGGCAGTGAGGTACACGGGAAAGGACACCAACCACAAATCTGAGAAGTGGACTGTAGGTCTACCTCTGCCTCTCACTCAGTGAGGCCTGACATTAATTCTTCAGCCCTTCTGACTCTCAGCTTTTCTTTGCCCATTACATGGAAGGTTTGGAGTGGTTGTTCCCTAAGGTAACTTGCAGCCTCAATTTGCCATGGCTCCCTTTTTGGGTTAAAAAAGGGTCTAAATGAGCTGACGAACATGGTTCCTATTAAGGATTTTAAAGCTCTCTTGCTTTTTCTTGTGAGTAGTTAAGTTTCTCGAGAATAAAAAAATATGTACCTTTTACTATTCTTTTGCAGCCCTTAGCAAAATACCTGTCATATAGTAGGTGTTCAACTGAAATTTTTTATAAATAAAGGAATAACTGAACACTTTATATACTAAAGGGAAATGGATGAGATTTCAAATACAAAAGTCCCCAGAAAGGTATGTGACGAATCTCAGATGTTTTGATACATGTATTTCTTAATCTAGTGCAAAAATAACAATTCTGGCTGTCTGGTCAAAAGCCTTTGAAACATTAAAAAAATTCTGTATTTTATCTACAATTGAGCTTAGTGCTAAGGAGTGTTTACAATGAAAAATCAGGCTTTTTCCTGTGTGTTTGATATCGAATCTCAGGAACACTGTGAAGGACAGCATCAAGCCACTTTTATATGCTTCTGAGAAACAGAAAATATGAATTAAATGAAGTCTCTGTTCCCTATCACAAACTTCTAAACTCTAAGCCACTTGTCTAGGTGTTAGAGGTGGATTAGAATAATGAGTAAACAAGGGTCTATGATGAAAAAGACTGTCTTACCCATTTTTGAATTCCTAGCACCTAACACAGTACTAAGCACATTGTAGTGCTTAAAAAAAATTTGTGTGTGAATGAACCTATGAATAGACACCTAACTACAGAATTGAATTTATACTGCTTTTGGAATAAATATGTTTTATGACATATGTTACATAGCGAAGAAGTTGGTCTTCTAGTTCCATTTAATAACGCTGCTAATTTAAGAGAGGGATCACTCTAAACCTAATGAATTTAACCAGAAGAATCTCAATCCTAAATGAATACCTTCAGGTCTAAGCAGTAATTCTGAGAATGCAGAATTACTGGAGTTAGCCAAAGATCAGGTTACATACTGGAAGATTACCCAGATGAAAAGGAGCCATCAAGCTGGAATAATGTTCACAGTGGAATGAGGCTTGTGTGATCAATAATAAAAGAGCATATAAAATAGATAGATCTCAGTTGCAAATGCAAGCAAATGTTAGAGGTAATAGGAATGAAGCTTGAAAGGTAGCAGATTTTTGAGGAATATGCTTATGGAAATGAACTCACAGAATGTGACAGTCGCCAATCTGAGCCATCCTAGAGACTATGTCCTGTCTTAGACTAACTATTGGTGGGAAGTAGTTTGAGAACGGAGGCACAGAAGATAGAGTACAATGTAGAAAACAGTAATTCAGGTGAACATCAAGTTACAATAATTTATTCCTTTATTCAGCCAACAGTAGGTGCTGGGCAAAGAACTGGGTGCTATAAGACGTAGAATAAATATGAATAAGACATTTTTGCCTTTAAGTAATTTATAGTGAAGGGGCTCCTCTACTTCTCAGGACTGGGAAAATAAGTACATCATGTACCTGCTCAAATTTTTCACTTGTAAAGTGAGGATGCTACACTCTGACCAACCTATCTAAGCAGAGTTTGGAGATAAAATGGTAACATTATTGTGAGGGTGCTTTATAACCATAAAATATTATATGAAAATAGAGAGTTTTTCTACTACTACTATGATGACAACATTAGTAGTAAAGAATAAAGCAAGAATTGAAATAAATAATATATATGTTGAAACAAGCTTTTTATTTTAAAAAAATTTTATTTATTTATTTTTAGAGGGAGGGGTAGGGAGAGAGAAAGAGAGAAGAGAAAGAAACATGGATCGGTTGCCTCTCCCCAACCTAGGACCTGGCCCACAATCCAGGCATCTGCCCTGACTGGGAATTGAACTAGCAACCTTTTGGTTCATAGGCCAGTGCTCTATGCACTGAATCACACCAGGCAAGGTGAAAAAACTTTAAAAAATAGTTGTGATTAAGATTAGTTTTCTAACAGGATGCAGACCTAATCAAGGTGTAACAAGCAAACCATGATCAAACCAGGGGAGGTACCGCCAGAATAGTCCCTAATCCTTGCTGCTACTATTGGCCTATTTATAGGTAGCTTTATCAGGTTAAGTCCATAACTGTTACTAGCTGATTTATCTATTGCCTATTTCATTCCTCAATTGTCTTTTGTGATATGGGAGCTGGGACTCAAGGCCAAAGGAATACAAATTGGGTTGAAATAAGAAACAACACATGAACAACATTCAGATATTGTTCTGATTGAAAAAATTCTTGGATAGTACTTTTGCACTGCGTTTTGCAAATGAAAGTGTTGACACCCTGCTCCCCAAAGAGAACTTTTAAGCATTGGTTACTAGCCATGTTTGAAAAAATTCTGAAGCTTAGAATACTGCTTTCAAATCAAGCTAGAGGAAGCAGAAGAGTCACATTCAAGGCTTGAAAATATTAGAGTAAGATAGCTCATGACCATGGTGTAGTTATGTACCATGGGGGTGGGATTTGGAAGCCTGGCAGTGCCTGAGGAGAAAAGGGAAGAGAGAAGAAATGAGAAAATGTCAAAAGATAAAGAAATGGGTAAGGTAGCAGCGACCTCCTCCTAGTGAAACAAGAGAGCTCTTCAAGAAGTGAGAGCTCAAGAGGGGGCATGACCTGCAAGTGCTCAGCATTAGGTAGACGAGCAGATCAGGACAGCTGGAGCACCTGGGCAGATGCCAGCCCTTCAGTGTCAGTCAAGAGGGGACATTGGCATTGCCTGAGCTAAGGACACAGTGGGGTCAGAAGCCAGAAAAAAAAAAAAGAGTTTTGTCAGCCTCTTGATATTTGTGTTGATTCAACTTAAGTTTAATTCTGAGCCCATTATGCTTGCCAATTTAGGGGAAAATTTTCATATTGCATTAAAAACAAAACAGTAAATATAGTTAAATATTTCCTTTCTGTTGCAGCCCAGATAGACCTAGGATGAACTCCTGGTTTTGCCACTTACTGGCTGGGTTTTGGGGGCAAATCATTTTACTCTTCTGTACTTCATGTTTTGCTCTTGTATTCATGGAGAACTATCTACTCCATAGGGTTGTTGTGAGGATTAAATGCAATAATTATATCTATGTAATATTAGTATGTGAGGTTCTTTAAAAATATCATTTTCTTCCTTTCACCTCTATTCTCAAGGCACATGGTAAGAATTCAAACTCAATAGCTAATATTTATTGAATTCCACATACTTTTCTAAGTGTTTTCCTTGTAGTAATGCCTTAATCTTCAGGATAGTTCAATAGGGCATACTATTTTTCTTCACATTTTTTGGAGGAGGAAACTGAAGCACAGAGAGGCTAAGAAGCAAGTTAGCTGAGCTTTCATAGCTAGGAGATCACAGAGCCAGGTTGCAAACCCAGCAGAGACTCATGCAAACTAGCTCCCAAGCTGGTGCTCTTCCCCACTGTCCTGCAATGCCTCTCTAGCCCATGATCAGTACTGTTATCATGAACTTGAATGGAGGTTGAACATCAAAGGTGGTGATGGGGCAATGGCCACAGGGGCTATTTTGTGCCCTAGTAGATTATGCTTTAGAAGAAGAACAGTCTGATTTCAAATCCTGGCTCCTCTACTACTAGCAATGTTGCTATGAACAATTATACCTATTGATAAAGGTGGTGTGAAGTTACACAAAATGACCTCTATAAAGTGCCTGACACACAGCAACCATTTCAGAAGGTTGTTGCTATTACTATTATGCTTTGAATTAAAAATAGTCTGCTTATAATTTTTTAAAAAATGCTCTCAAATTGTTTGGCTGTAAGCAGCCACTTTAGTTTTAATAGTCTCTCATCAACAATGTTAAATTGGCTACTTTTAATAAGAGACAGTGAATTAGAATTGGTAGTTAACAGAGAGAAATGATCCATAAAAATCAAATGGAAATCCAATATGGGCAAGTATGAAGTTGGGATTTGTAAAAGCACAAACATAAAATTGGCTGGATATAAGAATAAAAATAGAACCTTCTTAGGTCATGATGTTGCCATTGTTTAGAAAAGGAAAAATAAAATAGTGCTATCATTTGACAGGAAAACAACAAGAAATAACCCCTTTTTAAAATGTGGCATTGAATAAGTTCCTATTAAAACTACTTTATTATATGATCCAGCAATCTGACTTCTGGGTATTTATCCAGAGAAAATGATATCACTATCTAGCAGAGATAGCTGCATTCCCATGTTCATTGTAGCTTTATTTACAATAGCCAAGGTATGGCAGCAACCTAAGTGTCTCTCCAGGGATGAATGGATAAAGAAAATGAGGTGTATATGCACACAATGGAATATTCTTCAGCTATAAAAAGAAGGAAATCCTGCCATTTACAACAACATGGATGAACCACGAGGGCATTAGTAAGTGAAATAAGTCAAAGAAAGACAAATACAGTATGATTTAATTCATTTGTGGACTCACGTGAACTCAGCTCACTTACGTGTGAACTCACAGAAACAGACAGTAGAATAGTGGTTGCCAGGGGCAGGGTGGGGGAAATGGATGAAGGTTGTCAAAGGTACAATTTTTCAGTTGTTAGGTGAATAAATTATGGGACTCTAATGTACAGCATGGTGACTATACTTAAGAATACTGTATTGTACTCCTGAGTTACTAAGAAAGTAGATCTTCAAAGTTCTTACCAAATATGCAAAAAAGGGTAATTATATGAGGTAATGGGGATGTTAACTAACTTTATTGTGATAATCACTTCACAATATATATGTGTATCAAATCATTACACTGCACACTTCAAAATTATACAATGTTATGCATTGATTATGTCTGCATAAAGCTGAGGAAAACAGAAAAGATGTATGGATACTGAAAATATTAAATAGTCTCCATTAAAAAGAAAACTACTTAAAAAAATGAGCTACACATATTATAAGCCAAAAGTAAACCTAAATAAGGATAACAGCAATTGAAGGGCTAAAAAGGGAGTGCCCTGGCTGGGTATCTCACTTGCTTAGAGCCTCCTCCTGATACACCATGGTTGTGGGTTCGATCCCAGGTTAGGGCACACTATGAGAATCAACCAATGAATGCACAGATAAGTGGAACAACAAATTGTTCTCTAACACGAATAAATACAAATTTAAAAAAATTTAAAAAGGTAAGTAAAAAAAAAAAAAAAAGGTAAGGGTCTTTGTTTTCCTTAGCTTGGAAAAAGTGCTGCAGAAGAGGCATTTATGGCTTACCAAATACTCATGTGTTCCTTCTGTTTTCCATTAGGCAGAACCCGTGTGGCTTGCTCTCGTCAAGGAACTATCAGTGAATAAGTCAGTATGCAACCCTCTCTCTTTTCCTGCCATTACTATCAAAGAACTTATTCACTATGGTGCAGTTACAACAATGTTGTGGCAACTCTACTGTCCTGGGTACTGAGTGACAGCATGGGGCAAAGTTGTGCCTCAGACCCCACTGGATGTGTAATGCGAGTGAGAAACAAACTTTTGTTGTGTAAAGCCAATTTAAGGATTGCTTGACATGGCATCATAGTCTTAATGTGGTTAATGCTCCAAATAAGTAGTTTTATACAGTTCTCTACATTTTACATAGATATTTCAAATGCAAGATCTTTTTAGGCTGACACAGTGTCTAAAGAACGTTCTATTTATTGGTTCAAAGAGCATAAAATTAGAAGCTATATTGTCTTAGATTGAAGTAATCAAGGTTTATATTAGACACATTAGAAAATTCCCTAAGAAGAACGGTTGTTAAAGAGAAACCATGTGTAAAGGATACTTAGGAAGGATTTATGAACTGGATGGGAAGGAAGTTTTGAACTAGAAGAGATGCCTCACATTATTTCAAACTCTTGAGCTGTGACCAAAGGAGCTGTGGCATGTCTGTTGCTAGGAGACTGGCAATACTTGGTCTCAGAAAAGTTTAATGGGATTTCTCATTGAATGCACGTGGGCTTCCATTATGATTTTTTATAGTTTTTTTTAACATTCTTTAATGTAAAATGCATTTATTCAGCCAGATCTCAGGAGAGAAATTAGATGGGCTCCATATAGCTGAGCTGAACTTAAATTAAAGGGTAGGTTTGCTACTTCCTGAATGATAGTAATTGATCGAATTCATAATGCCATCAGATAGTGACAGTGATGACTTTCTCAGCTTTTCATACTATATAGGTATTTAGGCAAATTCTTCCACTCAGGTATATTGGATAGAGGCTCATTCTGACTGTAGAAGTTCTCACATAAATTACTAACTATATTTAAATCATCTCAGAGCAAGAAAACTTGAGAAGCAATAAATCTAATTACTTATAAAACAACCACTTGCCTCTGAACCCTCTGATTTCTCAAATGTAAATGACAGTATGGGCTAAGTTTTCTGCAGCTCTGGGGCACTAAAAGAAGTAAAGTATTGTTACATTTGGTTTTCAACTACTAATGAATGCATTAAGTGCTTTTGTGCTAGACATTGTGTTGAGTGTATTATGACTTTCTCTTGCAAGTCTCAAAATCCTATTTTGTATGGACTATTATCATTCACATTTCTTAGATGAGGAAACTGAGGACAACTGTTGATAATTTACTATTTTCAGGTATTAGGTGTGATGATCTGGGCATCTTCCTCATTCTCCCCACATTTTAGGATCCAGATTCATGAATCCATTTAGGATCCAAATTTATGGTTAAGATATATATTTTAATTAATGTTGCTGCACAGGTGGCTCTGTAATTACAATTAAATTGAGTCACAGAATTGCTTCACAATCTCAGCAGAGGAAACAGGTATATTCATAATATGCTTCCATAATAATATGATTAATACAAACTAAGAGCTGTGGGAGTGCAGAGAGGAGAGCTGAACAAATCAGTCTTTCAAGTCGAGTTACTTTGCAGGGAGCTAGGAAGTACTATTATTAATGTGGTCTAAGGTCGACTTCCAGCAACTTCAATAGCTCACATTTTTCCAGGCTTTATCTGATTCTCCTGCATCTTGGAGGAACTCTAACTGAAATATAAATGCCCATCAACATATAAAATGCCATTGACAGTATTTTATAGAAGAACATAACAAAAAAAAATAAATGAAAAGTTCCTAAAAAACAAACAAAAGTCTTCCATTATCAATTTTCTGGTCCTCAATGTCATAGCTATGACCTTGGTAAGGTAGAGAGGATGCTTGTCACGGGCACATTATAAGAGAATATATTGAAATGTTATTCAGGTGAAAAGCAATCTGTGGGAATTAAAACAGGAATTTTATGAACTCTTAAAATGCATTTATTCCTTTGTTTTGCATATCAGCAAGAACATGATCTGATACACAAAAGTCTAGCAACACAACACCTCTCTTACGTTAACTTTACAATTAGCCTAAACTATAAAACAAAGTAAAAAACATGCAGAACAATGACAAGATTGAAGGGACCTGTGACTATGGCTCATTGGTTACCATATCAATCACCAAAGTTGTCTTTGAGGATCTGATCTGAGTGGAGGATGTCCCTCTCTCCCTCCATCTCTCCCTTAAAGTCAACATAATAAAAATGATAATTTTCCTTCGATTACATGACTTTCCCCTCTTGCATTCTCTTTCCCAGTTAATGGCACCACCATTGACACTGTTGCCCAAGACAGAAACCTCAGCTTTATCTTTGATCTCTACTTTTCCTTTTATTCTAACATGGTGTCAATGTTGAAATCTTCTTCACCCATCCCCCACACCCCGGCCTCTGCCTTAATCCAGGTTCCTTTTAATTTTTGCCTATGGTACTGTAATAATCCCCAACTGGTTTTCTAACCTCTGATCTCAGCCACCTATAATCCATCTATGCCATTGCTTTAGGGTAATTTCTAAATCACCAGTATGATTACATCACTCCTCTGATCAAACTCCTCACTATTTATTTAACTTGACGTCCAAGACTCTTCATATCCCAGCCCAACCTTTCTTTTACCAAAAAATATCTTCAGTCTATGGTTTCCATGTATTAATCTCACTATGTTCTTTATTTCCAAACATTTTTGTTTATGTTTCTCCCGCCATTTAGAATGACTTTCAATCTTTTTCTGTCTGTGCTGGTTATTCTCTCAAGTCCATTTCAAATATTTCTTTTTCTGAGAACACACTCTGAGAATGGACCTAATCTAAAATTAATTGCTCTCCTCTCTGAACTCCCACAGCTCTTAGTTTGCATGAATCAGATTTTGATGGAAGCTTATTGTGAATATACCAGTTTCCTCTGCTGAGACCGTGAAGCAATTCTATGATAATGAAAATAGAGCTGAGTTTGGGGACGCAGGATGTATGGGGTTAGTTGTCTTTCAGTTGCTTCCTAGGCTCAGGAGTCACATCTATTAAAAGTCAATGGACAAATCCTTACCTCAAAAGATGAAGTGAAAATTAAATTAGATAACATAAATGAGAGTGTTATACACATGTCACATATTGGGTAGTGGAAACATGAGCCCTCTGAGAGTGGAAAATATGCCCAGTTTCCCACTGTGTCTCCCCTCCACCTGCACACAGTATGTGCTCACTGAATGTTTGCTCTTGCTGAAGAAAAGAAAAGGAATAAGATAAAATTTCCCCTCGCATCCAGGAGACTGACAGAATAAAAATAAACTCTGCACTTGTACAGACTATTTGACCTTTAAGAACACTGACATTTCTTACGGTTATCTTTC
The DNA here is from genome assembly GCF_987537825.1 of Furipterus horrens. Taxonomy (NCBI): domain Eukaryota; kingdom Metazoa; phylum Chordata; class Mammalia; order Chiroptera; family Furipteridae; genus Furipterus; species Furipterus horrens. The sequence goes on along the minus strand of NW_028327172.1, from coordinate 62,064,121 downwards.
TGACATCTTGACAAAGGCAGGTATTATCATTTTCCTTTTGCATCTGAAGAGAGCGAGGCTCAGAGTGATGACATGGCCTGCCCAGGCTCCCAAAGTTAACCTGGGGCTTGAGCGAGGTTAGAGCCACAGTCTGACGCTCCTTGTGTGAGTCTAGAGGTCTAGGTTGCCTGCAATAATTTCATATTTGCTAAAGGGTGGGAATGAATTTACATCACCATTTCAGAGGATGTGTGTTTTGCATGGGCAAGGTTGTACACGTTTCAGTCTGCATTTCTGAGAAGGAGAAAAAAAATCAGATCCCCCTGTGACTGTGATGATTTTCTCTGCTCCGCACATGTACTGTCTGTTTGCCTTGGCTGCTCTTTCAGGCAAGTTATCATCTGCTACTTAGTGCATGAAAAACATCTCAGAAGCTCGTGGGCACCACCTTAAAGTGAGAAATGGATAGCAAACGCCAAGTACCTATTTGAGTTTGTATGGTCTTTAATAGCTTCTCATTTTAATCAGAATATAACTGTTCGGTGAATAAGATCAGACTAATGGCAGTGCAAAGAAAGAGCTTGGGCTTTGAAATTAAAATGACCCTAACACTTCTAGCTGTGTATATGTGGAACACCCATGGCATTGGTCCAAGCTTTAGATTGCTTGTCTGCCTTTGGATTCAACAGCACTTTCCCAGCAGGGTCATTTTGAGATTTAAATGAAGCAATATACCTACAGAGACCCTCATATACCAGTTACACAATAACGTTAAGATCCTTATACACATTAAAACTCATTTATTAGAAACCCAGGAGAATGAAACACAAACATAAATAAATTATTCAGATAGAATGCTATCTGACAGATGCAATACCTCCCTGCTTTAGCAAACAGCAAACATAATTTAAACTCTTTTGAAGACTCATGACTCGCAACACATTCATGGCACTGTGCATAATGCAGTGATGTGTTCAAGGCTACTGACACATCTGGAGCCCTCAGCCCCTGCCGTAAATCTGCCACACATTCACATCCTGTTGTTACCTCCTTGGACTGGTTTGTACCTGTCCGATCTTTTCCAGTTCCACCACTTTGGCCTTAGCTCAGGGCCTCACGATTTCTAGCTTGGATTATCTCTATAACCTAACTGGTCTCTCTATTTCTAGTCTTATCAAGCCCAAGTCCTACCTCTGCACTCAGCAAAAACAATTTTTCTAAAACAAATATGACCACTTCACTTCCTTGATTCAAAAACAAAACAAACAAAAAACAATGAACCTCCCTCCACCACATTCTAGTAGCTCTCTCTGGACTACAGCCTCAAGTTCACACACAGCCTGGTGTATACTCAAACACTGCTGTAAGCTGGCCTAACACCCTTCCAGCTTCAGCCCTTTCTCCTGCCTCAGTCTTTACCACCTATGCTCCTGTCATGCTGAACGGGGTCTTGTCTGGTAGACTGCTGATGGCATTGGACCTTTTCATACCTTCTTCCTTTTGCTCTGATCGGAAAACTAACACTTTCCCCTAACCTTGGTTTTCTGATTAATACTTGCCAATTTTTCAAAAGACTCCTAAAGTATCTGAGGTTTTAGGAAACCTGTCTTGTCCCTTTTCCCCCAATCTCTGACTAGAAGATGGGACCACTTACTTCTTCCTTTGGGACACCATGGGGACCTGTACAGGTATTTGTAACTCCACAATATTCTGAGATTAGTTGTGTACCTCCTATCCCCACCAGACTTTCTGCATCTTGAGGACATGAGGTTGTCTTATTTGTCAAGCCCCAGATGCAGAGTAGGTGCTCTACAATAACTGTGTGAGTATTTTTTGAGTCTTACTAGTTTTCTTTCTTTTTTCTTGAATTTATTGGGGTGACATTGGTTAATAAAATTATATAGGTTTCAGGTATATAATTCTATAATACAACATCTGTATATTGTACTATGCATGTATTCCCCACCCCAAGTCAGGTCTCCTTCTGTCACTGTTTTCCCCCTTACCCTCTGCTGCCTACCCCCTTCCCTTTCCTGCTTGTAATCACCATACTGTTGTCTGTTTCTATGTTTTTTTTCCTTAATCCCTTCACCTATTTCACCCAGCCCCGCAAACCCCCCTCTCCTCTGACGGCTGTCAGTCTGTTCTCTATCTATGAGTCTGTTTCTACTTTGTTAGTTTATTTTGTTCATTAGATTCCACATGAGTGAAATGATATGGTACTCTTCTTTCTCTGACTGGCTAATTTTACTTAGAATAATCTCCAGGTCTATTCATGCTGTTGCAAAGGGTAAGATTATTAGTTTTCTGTCTCTCCCTCTCTATCAGGTTAATTTTTAGTGGATATCCCTGCCAGCTCCTCACATTATTTTACCTGTAATCTTCAGTGAGTCAAAAACAAACAAACAGTATTGGCAGCTTGGAAGAACTAAACTAATGCTAAATAGATTTTGTATGAGGGACGGTAGAGATCTTTTTGAGGCAAATCTGTGAGCTTGTTTGTGCTCCTATTGACATTTATTTTGGCTGTCAGCTAGTTCTCAGTGGTGTTCTCCAGAGATTGGCAGAGAAACTGCCCACAGTGAAGTGGAGTGTAACATGAAGGTGACTACCATATATCGAGCCCTTCTCTAGTGTGTCAGGTTCTAGGGCAGAAACTAAGAGTATAAAGGCCTGCTCAGCAAGGCATTTAAAAGCACTGAGCAAAAAAGAAAAATGACTCATGAACATGGACAGCAGTGTGGTGATTGTGGGGGGCGATGGGGGGTGGAAGAGGGTATAAAGCGGATAAATGGTAATGGAAAATACAATTAAAAAAGAGACTCGTGAATTATTTATATAGTTTAAAACAGGTATAGATATCATTAACACACCCACACTTTTTAAAAATATGACTTCACACAGCTAGTTATGGGTGGGGGCAAGGAGTGTGATACTCAGAAATAGGTCTGTCTGTAATTAGCTGTGCTCTTCAGTTTGCTATCTTCTGTTCCCGTTGGAGCTATTCTCTAGTGATAAGAATGTAATGTTTCTCTTGGGAATGTTTCTATATTTATTTTCCTCTTATCACTACTTAACTTTTCATAACTGAACATGTAAAATTTAATTGCATACTTAGGTTGCCTGAAGTTGGTGAAACTTTCAGAAAACTTGTTTGATGCTATGACTTACTATAGTAGCTGTGTATGGGTGATGAAGGCAGACAGGAGGAGGGGGAAGGTAGAGTCTGAATGTCAAAAGCTGTTCATGTTCTCAGTCCAGAAAGAACATGGCCTTCCAGTAGAGGGAGGAGTGTGGACTGGGGCATCTGTCCTGGGGCTCATTACTGCCCACTGGCCCATCCCACGAGTAACTGCAACCTCTGGAAAACCCCACCTTCCTGAAAGTCTGAGCACAAGTTTGATCACCTTGGAGGGCAGAGGTGGGAACTGTTAGATTGGGCCTCTTAAATATGGTCTATAGCAGAGACTACAACAGGCTTTTTCTCATGTTCCAAAGCAGACAGCATTATGGTGGCTCTTGAGAAGGGTTCTGAAGTTTTTTCTAGCCTCAGATGGAGAAATGCTGGGCATGATGAACAATGTCTGTTCTGAGATTGAGAGACACATATCCTCAATTTGCCATCCTTGGTAGAAGTTTCAATTGTCATTTAGTATAAGCCAGTCATCATGCTATTATTTTAAAAGGCTGTCCCCATTCCTGAACTCAGCTGAGAGCATGCAATGACAGTAAGATACAATCTATTATATCGGTAGGGCCTGGCACATAGTAAGTGCTCAGTAAATATTTCTTGAAGAAATGAATGCAAAATTGTATGGCTTTATGTTGGAAGAATAGTTCTTCCCCCTAAAGCCCAATAATGGGGGAAGTGGGCATATTGAGGTCACTTTATAAACGACCCTGAATACCATGAGGAGTTTCGGCCATTATACTACATGAGCCAATAGTTCCAAAGTCACCTGAACTCTCCAGGGCACCACATTACACAAATAGAATCCCTGGCCCTACCTTGTCATGCTCTGATTTGATAAGGTTGGGGTGGGGTCAAGGATTTTCTGTTTGTTTGTTTGTTTGTCGTAATCATTTGCTAGCTTCCCAGGCAATTTGTATGATCAGCCAGATTTGGGGTCTACAGCTACAGGGTAACACGGTGCCACTGAAGTTCTCACAAAGAGGAACAACTTACTCCGAGCAGAGGTCTTTGTCTCTAATCTCCCAGGCTCTGAGTCCTGTTTGCCCTTTGAGACCAGGCCTGTCCCCACCTTTCCTGAGACCTCCTGGTGAGTCAGATTCCAATCCCAAATGGCTTTGCCACAGTGCCCTATCTCAGGAAGAAAGATGAGGATTGATCATAATTTTTGCAAAACAGCTGAGAGATTTATGTGTACTAGGAATAAATCATGGATGGAGGAAATGAATGAATAGCATGCTTCTGGATTTCAAATATCATTTCTGGAAGTGAACAAGTCTTTCTTCTTTCCCAGTTCAATTAGTTTTCTTACAAACTCTCCCCAGCATTTTTCATCGCAGCCAATTATTTAACATGTTGTAATATGAAAATCTGGTCATTACAAAAAAACATAATTGATTTGACCCGTGCTCTGACACAACACTTTGCAAATTGCATGTTCCTTCATACTGATTGGTCTCTTGGGTCATTATTTTTCAATAAAGCATAGCACCATGCTGTCCATGGCCAGTGAATGAATATTATGAAAATGTAAGCTCTTATTCTTGTGAAAAGTTACAGGAAGGAAAGGATGAATGGATGTCTGACAAAGACATCATTTGTCCTAAGACTTGAACCAAGAATCTATTTATCTCTAATACTGCTTCCCTGTAGGGGGAAATACGAAACCCACAGGGAGCAGGGCAGAGTGGAGAGAGCAGGACATGGGCTTGAGAGACTGAATCTGAATCGCCTCCACCTTTCTGATTCACAGTGCACTTCTCTGTACATTGGGGCCCATTGTTACCTACCTCACAGTGCTATTGTGAGGAACAGAAAATGAAGACAGTGTCTGAAATATGTGAAGTGCTCAGTGAACAGTGGTAAGGATACAATGTTGCTTGGTGAGTTACAAAGTAAGTTTGCCATTCTTTTGTTCCAGTTTTGTTTACATACATGTAATTCAATCTCACCAATTTAATGAAAAATCAAGGCTGTATTATCACATTTTAAAGTCCATTCTTATCTCTATCTTGCTTCTGTTTTCTGTGAGCTACAGCCGATCTGTGCCCATGCTCTGCTCTCTTTTAGTGGATAAAAACAGTGTATGTGTTTGAGAGAGAAAGAGAAAATGGTATATTATCACACATTCAAGAAATCCTATAAACTTTATCTGTAGAGTTTAAGGAAAAATAAAATGACTATTATACCTATATCACTGAGGCAAACAAAGAATATCAACAGCAATTTAGAATCTCTCTGGATGTCTTTCTTTATAATAACACTGGGGAACACAATCTTCATTGAGTTAGACCTGACATTTCTTTTGACTAACGTTTGGCATCTGAATCCAAAAACAACCCCAGTTTTTCTCTATCATGACAACTTTTTAAGGTACAAGATACCCTCCTTTTGTCCCCAAAATCATACAACATGTACATACAAAGGAAAATAAAGAAAAAAATTACCTGAACATACTGTTTATTTAGAGTTATTTTATTCATATAAAGGCTATATATCATTACTGTAAGTCAAATTGTGTACAAGTAGTAAAGTTCTGCCACCAAACATCCATATTAAGGTATTTTATCTTTTCAAATGACAGGCTAGGAAATGCCAAAATGAGATACTTGGAACAGTCTTCTTCAGTTGGCAAAGCATTAACAAATTGCTTCATGAGACCCAGTTTTATGTGCAAAAGTGGGAATATAATGTTCTTTCTGTCAACAAGTGGCTCATGTAGAATGTTTGGATCACCAGGTTTGAGGTCAGATCTTGGAGGCCAGTTCAACTCCACCCAATGCTTCTCACGAGCTCTGCTGTCCCATTTACACAGAAAACAGGGATACTTGGTATATTTGCATTGCTGACCAAGAAGGAAGCAGACAATTTTAAGGTCAACACAGATGATCCCACTGTGCTTGTGATATTGCAACAGATCAATGACTCTCTTTATGTCTTCATATTCTTCACGAAAACAAACTGAATGGCCAATTGGGACTGCACCAAATCAATTGCCATTGTGGAGGAGGACATACTTCAAGCTCTGCTTTGAGCTATTGATGAACAGTCACCATTCAGTTGCATTATAGATAGAAATTCCCAATTCCTTCATTAAACCATGTACGTTATGGCAATACACAAAGCCACTGTCACTTCAAAAGTACTGTAGAAATGCACTTTCCTTTATTTTTTTTAAATATGCTTTATTATTATGCTGTTACAGTTGTCCCAATTTCTTTTCCTTTTGTTCCCCTCTACCCAGTGACCCTCCCTCCCTTCAGTTGCCCCCCCCCCTGCTTAGCTAATGCCCATTGGTTGTGCATATAGTTCTTCTCAACATCTTCCAGTCTACTCCACTCCCTCCTACTATGCTTCTTAATTCCTGTACCATCTCCCTCCCTTTCCCCCTTTCCATCACCCCACTGACCACCCCGAAAAATGTTCCCCATACCTATAATTCTTTTCCCACTCTCATTGCCTACTTAGTTTGCCTTTGTTTTGGTTCCCTAGCTTCTGTTGTTGGTTGCTGCGACACAGTTTTCATTTTAATGTACATAGTTTTGATCCTCCTTCTCCTAAACAAGTCCCTTTAACATTTCATATAACAATGGTTTGACTCTGATTAACTCCTTCAGTTTTACTTTGTCCTGGAAACACTTTCTCTGCCCTTCTATTCTGAATGACAGCTTCACTGGATAGAGTATTCGTGGCTGTAGGTTTTTGCTTTTCATTCCTTTGAATATTTCTTGCCAGTCCCTTCTTGCCTGCAGAGTTTCTTTTGAGAAATCAGCTGATAGTTTTATTGGGACCCCTTTGTACATAATTCTTTTCTTCTTTCTTGCTGCTTTTAAGATTCTCTCTTTATCCTTAATTTTTGACATTTTGATTATAATGTGTCTTGGTGTGGTCCTCCCTGGGTCCAGTTGTTTTGGAACTCTCTGTGTTTCCTGGACCTATAAGTCTATTTCCTTCCCCGAGTTAGGGAAGTTCTGCTTCATTCTTTTTTCACATAATTTTTCAATTTCTAGTTCTTCTCCTTCACCTTCTGGCAACCCTATGATTTGGATGTTGGCCCACTTATAGCTGTCCCATAGGTTTCTGAGCCTCTCTGCATTTTCCTCACTTTTCCTTTCCTCTTTCTGCACTGGTTGACATTTGTTCCTTCCTGATGTTCCAATTTGTTGATTTGGTCCCTGGTTTTCTTTCCCTCACCACTAGTTTTGTATGTGCTTTTCATTTCAGCAGGACTAGCCTTTATTCCTTCCCTGTCTTGTTTAAGATCTGCTGTTAGGTCTGTAAGCATTCTTATAACCAAAGCTCTGAACTGTGCCCCAGAAAGATTTCCTACCAGCTGCTTCGTTAGATTAGATATTTGATGTCTGCTTAGCTGCGTCACTGGGATGTCTATCATGATCTGTGCCATCCTGACAGTTTTGTGTTTACCTTTGCTTCCTGGGCAGGGCTGTCACACCTCCTACACTATAGGGGGTGGAGCCCCATGCACTAGTCACTATCGGGCAACCCTTCTCACCATGCTGTGGCAATTTTTGTGGGGGTGGGGGTCCAAGATAGATTCCTACCATTCACTCTCCGCTGAGAGACCGAGAGCTTCCTCCTCGGTCCCCACCCACTCTGGGTCTCACAGTCCAAGGCAATGGAGGTCTGTCTCCCCTGGTGTTGGAATCACAAGCTGACAGGTCTGGTCTGCAGCCGTGAGTGCTCCCCAGGTGCTTCTCGTCTCCCCTTAAATACGGTGTCTGTGCTTACCACCATCCCTCCGCCATCACAGCTGCTGTCACCACCAGCACAGTTTGACCTCTCTGCCCTGGCTTCACCCCTCCTACCTGTCAGGATGAGCACCACTTCTTTATAACTTCATACGTTGGACTTCCATTTATTTTCTGGAACTTCTGGTTATTTCTGGTTTTGCGGTAGTTGTATTCCTTCTTAGTTGTGGAGGGAGATGGAGCATGTCAGTCTAGGCCTCCATCTTGGCCAGAAGTCCGAAGTGCACTTTCTCTTGATTGAAAGTAGAATGCCTTTGCTTTTTTTTCAAGCAAGTTTTTCTCGTGCAGTCTTGATGCTAGGAGTTCTGAAGCTTTTTTGGATAGTCCCAAATCTCATGCCAAATCATTCAACTCATTCTGATCAAGTCTCTTATGAACTGAGTCATCTTCAATTTCAAAATCTTCATTGTTGCTGTCACTTAGTTCTTCACCATACTCCTGTTTTTTTGAAAAAGGGTAGTTCAGTGAAAACTGGCACTGGGATTTCAGCTGAATGAGGCACTGGGCATAGAGCTGATGGTAGACTAGGATACTCTATTTTACATTTATTTTATTTTTTGTTAGATCCTGACGTTTTCAGTATACAAAAGTAACAGTCACTTGAATGATCTCTGGGCTCTTGCCAAACCATAGGTATACCAAATGGCAATTTATCATGTGTTCCCTGTGTCCACATCCATAAACTGTAGACACTGTGCTTGCACACCTTGTGAGTGGCCCAAGACTTATCTTGATCACCAAGTTTTACTTTAAAACATGCAAAATAGGCTTTCCTGACAAATGCGCTCATGTTTGTCCTTTGACTGGGAATGGTGAAACTGCCACAGATATAACAAAATGAATCAGGGTTGTTAAGGCACTTATGACGAGAAATAGCAGAGGAAGACATGATCTAAAGGAAAGGAAGTAAGCATGTATGTAAATAAAAAAATAAATTCTGCTAACTCCTTGTATACAGACAAGAACTCAGACTACACTTTGGAATATAATTCACTATATAGAGCGGCACACAAACTCTCACCACACTGTCTCAAGTTTAACTGAATAGCCTAGACAAATATGAACCTATTACTGGTCTCCAAGGTCATCCCCCCCACCTCCCCCTTGGCTGAGGTTTGCTCTCAGCCAATAGGAGAGCACTAGTGCTTCCTTTTATCCAGGCTCAATCCAGTCTAGAGTGGTTGCATTAAGATAAGCTGTACAGAAAAACTTGATGTGATAGAAGAAAACTAACTACAATTTTGAAATCAGCATGCGTATTTAAGTCTAAAACAGTTGAAAAATCAAACTCAACAGGAATTATGTTAGAAATTGTTTCCCCTGTGTAATATGTTCCTGCTACCTACACTCCTTTTTCATGGGTAAGTCTCCTGAATTTAGGGTAAATCATTTCCTAATTATCTTTCAAATATTATCACATATATACACATTCCCAAACAATGTATGGAATATGTATATGAATATGGAATCAAACTGTATACATTTTCCTATGACTTGCTTCTTGAAACCCATATTATATTTTATGGCTGTTCATTAATTCTTACAGTTATGTTTACTGTATGAATTTAACAATTAATGTTTCTATCCTACTGCTGGCCATTGGGTTAGCTTTAAATTTTATTAGCAGTATTGGTATAAGTATCTTTATACATATGTCCTATGTATATGTAGAAGACTTTCTTTAAGGAATAAACCTAACAAATGAGTTATTGGGCTGTATTTTTATACAAAATAAAACTGTTTTCCAAAGTAGTTGTTCTAGCTGACACAGTGGATGAATGTTCCAATAATTCTGTATTCTAACACTTGGAATTGACTAGACTTTGTAATTTGTGTCAATTTGGTGAATGCAAAGTAGTGTCTTATTGCAGCCTAATTTTCATTTCCTTGATTATTAATAACTTAAGCATCTTTTCATATGATAATAAGTCATTTATGTTTTTTCTGCTTTTATATAAAACAACCTTGCACATTTTCTACAGGGCTGTTGGGACCTTTCTCATTACTTTATGCAGTAGTCCCCTTTTATCGGCAGCTTTGCTTTTCATGGTTTCATTGACCTGCAGTCAACTGTAGTCTGAAAATATTAAATGAAAAATTCCAGAGATAAACAATTCATTAGTTTTCAGTTGCACACCATTCTGAATAGTGTGATGAAGTCCTGTGCTGTCCATCTCTGTCCTGCCCGCGTCATGAATCACCCCTTTGTCCAGCTTAACCATGCTGTATGTGCTGCCTACCTGTTAGTCACTTAGTAACTGTCTTGGTATCAGAGTGCTGGTGTTCAAGTAACCCTTATTTTACTTAGTAAGGGCTTCAAAGTGCAAGAGTAGCAATACTGGCAATTCAGATATGCCAAAGAGAAGCTGTGAAGTGCTTCCTTTAAGTGAAAAGGTATGTATGTATAGGAAAAAACATAGTATGTATAGACTTCAGAACCATCTGTAGTTTACAGCATCTATTGAGATCTTGTAATGCATTCCCTGAAGATAAAGGGGGACTGTTGTAGTTCTCTATATGTGGTATTCTAGATAGTAGTCTTTTATCAGCTGTCCACATTGCAAATACCTGTTTCCTTCTATTTTCAATTCACATCACATTTCACCTCAGAAAAGTCATGTATAGCATTCAAAGGTTTCCATTTCTCTAAAACTGCTGATATTAGTAGTTAAAAATATAGACAGATTTCAAAATAAATAACTCAGTAGTACGGTTTAGCAGAAATATATTCATGAATATCTTTGCTCAAGCTTGCGAAAAGTACTTGAAGAGCTTTTTTTTTCCCAAATAAACAAAACTAAATTAAAAACCAAAAGGCAGCGTTGTGATGAGAAATTCTTGCATGCCAAGGCTCCAAATACTCTAAACATTTATCTTTCACAGTTTACTACATTTACAATGACAACACTTCAAACTGCTTCCTTTACTCATAAGACATTCCATCTATTTCAAGTATATTTATCACCTAGCCAGCAGAGACAAATGTTACGAAGTTTACCACTGAATTTCAAGTGTGGCTTCAAAGTAAAACTTTGAGAGTAATTTTTAAAAATACAATTCTCTTGCAGTCATGTTTTTTCGTCAACTCATTGTTGGCTTTTGAGGAAATGACCAATAAACCCTACCTAAAATTTAGGTTTTTTTTTAGGACAGTGAAACTACTATGTATGATACTATAAAGATGGATACATGTCATTATACATTTGTCCAAACCCAAAGGATGGCCAACACCAAGAGTGAGCCCTCTTGTAAGTTACAGAGTATGAGTGATAATGATGTAGCAATGTAAGTTTATTGATTCTAATAAATGTATTTCTCTGGATGGGGAGTTTGTTAGTGGAGAAGACTGAACATAAATTGGGGCAGCCGGTATATGGAAAATCTCTGTACCTTTTGCTTAATTTTGCTGGGAACCTAAAACCACCCTAAAAATGAAGTCTATTAAAATTTAAAATAATTTCAAAAAAAAAGTTTTTAAATGCAGTTTAAAATGAGCTTTGTAAGACTCACTCAGGAGTGATATTGAACAATGTGGGAAAAAAGCAAGCAAGCATTCCAACAAACATACAAGTCCTAACCAGTTTCTAAAGCAATGGCACCAGGGAAATAACTATAGAAAAGACAAGGATGGTAATATTATAGTAACAAGCACCTAATGAATGACAAGTAGTATTCTAAAGAGTTTTACCCAATAAACTCAATTAATCTTCAAAAGAACCCTAGGGGATAAGAACTGTTATTACACCTGTTTTAAAGGTGAAGTAACAAGACGCAGAGTTTAAGAATGTGTTCAAGGTTACATAGCCAACTGGACATGGAGTGGCACTAGGTGCTCTCACCTTCTGTACACCACTCATTTTGTCGAAGAATGCAGAAGCCAGGTGAGTGAATGGATCACAGCACAATACACCCGAGGGTATTTTCACAGAGTGGGTACAGGTAGGCAGTGAATGCAGTAGTACACATTTAAAGTTCAGGATCCCACTACTGTCCATCAATGTGAGAATGTCATGTTTCTTGGACTGTATAGCAGTAGCATTTTTCTGATATCAAGCCCTAAAAGGTAATAATAAAAATATTCACATCTGTCTGAGGAATAGCACTTAGCACCCTAGATTGTCACTATGACCTACTTACGTGTGCACCCCATTTCACCTGCCTGGGAGATCTAGAGGAAGGGGTCACACATTTGTTGAGTGTCTTTACTACCCTGGCTGTTAAGCTGCTCTCTGGGAATGTCATTACACAGAGTCGTCAGTGTCTCCTTGGTGTTTAACTCATTTCAAGCAACAAAGAGCTGATGCCACATGAAAACATAAGTTACCTAATGTGTACTTGGAGTACTATGTAAACTTGGGATCCACAGAAGATTTAATCTCTTTGTTAAGAACCAGATAATTCATACTCAACAGAGAAATTTAAAGATAACATAATGAACAGGAAAAAAATTAGTTAATCCATATTTATGTATTTAACTTGGTAGGTACATTGTTTTACTCAAAGGAAGGACCCATTAGATGGTGCAGCCAGAAGCTAAAATGTAACCTTATCAAAGTGCAACATTGATCAGAGGTACCGAAAGCCTTTAACATCTCCACTAGCATTTCTCATCATCTTTGAAACCCAGGAGACCAATTTAGCAGCCCTTTAGAAACATCAGCCCATAGTCGTCAGTGTCTCCATGGAGTCTACTTTATCTGCATTTCAAGAAACAGAGCTACTGCCACTTGCAAACCTAAGTGAGTGTTTGAACTTTATACTCAAAATTCACAGAAGAACTGTTGGAGTTAATGTATTCATGAAATACAGTCACAGGGCTCTATAGCAGAGGCTGCTAATTGTCCCCAGACATTCGCTCTTTCCCAGTTTCCTGTCAGGAATACAATACCTCTCTCCCATGCACCGTGAATTTTAGGAAAGCATAGCCAGGTAAAGACTGGATTTTCTACAATCACTTTGGGTAACGGGTTAGCAATTTATTTTAAAGTATTTGTGTCCCTATGACTTGCAGTTTCTCTCCTGTATATAAACCCAAGTGAAACAAGTGCTATTTTCTTTAAAAGACTTATACAAAAATGTTTATAGCAGCTTTATTCATAATGACTCCAAACTGGAAGCAATCCAAATGTCTTTCAACAGAAAAATGAATGAACAAGTTGTACTATATTCATGCAATGGGATAATACATAAAGAAATACAAAGTAACAGACTACTGAAATACAAAACAAAATGAATAACACATAAAATATATGTTGAGCCAAAGAAGGCAGACATAAAGAACACACACTGCATGGTAACATTTATAAGAAGTTCAAAAATAGGCCAAACTAATCCATGGTGATAGAATCCAGAATAGCAGTGACCTTGGGGTGGGGGCTGAGGTCTAATATTGACTGGACTGGAGCATAAGAAAGCCCGGATCTTGGAACATTTTGTATCTTGATCCAGGTGGTGGCTACACAGATACTTCTATTAAAATTCATTGACCTGTACATTTTATTGTAATAATTATACTTCAGATAAATAGATAGGAAAGGAGAGGAGGAGGGGGAGGGGGAGAAGGAGGAGGGAGACTGATCAACCCCTGGGAGTGCCAATCTATAGGTACAACCTGAAATCCTCTCTGGAGTATGTATGTATGTATGTATTTTCTCTCTGCAGTATTTAAAGGCATTGCCAAACAATTTATACTTTTCAAGGCAATTAGTTCTAAAACAACAAAGGCTAAAAGGAGGAATGGATGTCTTTTCCCCACTTGTGATCAATTAATTTATTTTTGGCATATACCACTGAAGTTAGCTGGAAAAAAATGAAAGCCAACTGATGGTTAAAAGGAGCAGTTCATCTACCTGGGTATAATCAAATATCAATAATAAACTCAAACTTCTTTAATAATTTGGAAGGAGAATCTGAGTCCTCTCCTGAGTGGCACAAAGTTGGAAGTCAGACATACTCATGTTTAATTCTTGACTCCGCCTTTGTGTGAACTTGGGTAAGTTCACTGACTCCAAGACTGTTTCTTCATCTTATAAATAGCATAACAACACTAACTCCCAGGTTTGCTAGGAGTGTTAACTGCGTGGACACACGAAGAGGCCTTACATGTAGTATGAGCTAAGTTCTAGCCACTACTATTCTCTCACAAAGATGAGATCCATATTTTAAGAAAGTGATTTAGTATGTACACGTCTGACTTTTTTAGTTAGTTGTGTTTTGCCTTGTTCACTGAAGTTTTAAAATACCTGGAATATATTCATTACCAAATGAAATTTCTGTTGGATTCTCAGCACCTCTGATACCTTCAGTTCAAAAGGCAATATAGAGGCTCTGTGGCAGGCAAGTAAAGTAGCACTGGCCAACCTCTCCCAGATGAGCTGGGTACAGGAGGCTGTCTCTCTCCTTCTTTTCTGTGCATTTATATCCAAACACATCCTTGCATAAATTTTATGACATTTAAAAAATGTTGTGCATGGCTTCTGTCTGGATGAGCAATGGAATTGAGTCCTGTGGTCAACCTGACATCACACTGAACTTCAGACACGATAGCTGATTCTAACATAAGAGCTAAAAGCAGAGCCAGCTGTGCTGTTTGTTGGTATGGCAGGCTGATAGATGAAGCGTTTCTTTCATTTATAGCTCTATTATTTTAATTAAAAAGCCAGTAAACATGGTGGGGTTCTGTTAGACACTCAAGGGTTCCCCAATTAGTTCCTTTAACACAACAGACTGTTCACAGAACGGCAGACAGGAATTATGCACACGTTTGCATTTTGAGCCCCCTTGCTGTCCAAGAACCTTCTTTCCTGCCAACAAAGTGACAGCAAGCGGCCAGCATATTCAAACAGAAGCCCCCCTTTAAAGTGCAATATTAGATGGAACCATATGAAACACTGACAGTTTCATATGGTTCATACTAACATTTTCATCAAATCACAGGATGAGTTAGATCAGAGATGAAAGTGACCAAAAGGAGCTGGCAGGAATAACAGTATTTCCCTTAGTCCAACGTCTCCTACCAGAGGCACAAACTGCCTACCTCATGATAAACTTAGAAAATATTCAAAGCCAAGAAATCCCTTAACCTAGCCCTTCTACCTCAACACAAAGACTTCATGGACTTCAGAGCCTGAGATGACTACCGCCAGCCTTGTACCCAACATGCCCCCGCAGGGCTTCATATGCCTGCGTCCTTGTGTTCCAACAGGTTTACTGCTAATGAGAAATCTGGCCCTGTGCTCCTTTGTTGCTCCGGGCACAGCTAGGGCACATGGAGGAGCCCTGGGAGCGAGAGGGGGCAAAATTCCGAAATTTCCCATTAGGCAGGCTTGATTTTTATACCCACAACAAACAAAATACAAAAATAAAAATAAAAAAAAATAAAGAGAGAGAGAGAGAGAGCACAAATCATCACCGTCATCATAATAAACATCATCATCAGATTTCAGGAAACCATCTAAGAACTGATTTTAAATACAAAAAGGAAAATATATTTTCCCATTATTGGCAACAACATAAGGTGTACATAAGAGCAGGCATAGATCTTTGTATGCACACTGCCTTCTCCCATCTCCTCATCTTTACTCCCTGCTTCAAGACTGGAGGTAAAATAAGCTGAAATTTGAAATTTATAAATTGCAGTCCCTTTCTGTCCCCATGCAAATAAAATCCTATTGTAAAATTCTGTTTCTAAAGTTGTCTTCTTGGGACCCTGTGGTTTTTCTATTTGATTTTCCTTATTAATCCAGAATTACCTATTCACATGCAATGGAATTTGTCTTTCCAGGAAGAGACTGCCACAAGGATGCATGCTGGACACTACTCTGTAGAAAGTGTGGTCAAGTTTTAAATGCTTGGTGCTTAAACCCACACGCTTGGGCTTTTGGCAAAGCTGGGGATTATTTTTACATCACCAAATTTTGAGTATAACCCGAGGGGTCTTGACACCCCTCGAATATCATATTTGGTAAAGAATTGGCATAACACTGTCTGGAGTCTACTCTTCTCATGTACAATCCTTAAATATATGGCAAATAGCAGGTCTCTAAAAGCTGGACCTCTGTACTACGTAGCTTTCCAAAAACTCCTGGTTAAAACAGAATCTGAGAGTCAATGGGTAAAAGAAAAAATGAGATCTCGGAAATGACCTTGTTTTACATCTAAAAATCTGAGGATCAGAGGTGAGAGTAATTTGTACAAGGTCATACAGAAACCCTTAGCCTCAACTCAGCAACTCAAACTTCAGTTCTCCAATTTTAACCAGGCCGCGCAGGTCTGTATCAAGGTGGGAAAAGAAATGTCTCTACCTATGGGGCATAATTGGAAACAGAGCAAAAAGAAAATACGAAGGTAACTAAACATTTATAAAGCCCTGCTATTTGCCTGGAATGAAGCAAACAAAATAAAGAGAGAAAAGAGAGCTTTGGGTCTAGCGGTATAGCTGCCATCTATAGGACAGTGACAGGATAGAAACCAATGGTATCCATATGATGCCTGATGGTTATGAAGCACATCCTATCTGCCTAGAAGTATGTCAAGCAACTGAATGTGTGATCTCTCTTAAACCTTATAACTACCCAATGAAAAATCAGTAATAACGAGTAGCTACCATTTATTGAGCACCCTTTTCATATGGACCGGACACTGTGCTAAGCATCTATAAACAGCATCTGATTTTATTTATACAACATGATTATGCAGTTGTTATCCACATTATAAAGATGAGCAAAATGAGACCTAGAGAGCAAAACAGTGTGTCCAAGGTCACAGAACTGGTAAATGGAGCAATCAAATTAAGACCCAAGTCATCTGATCAAAGAATTTAAGCTTGTAAATGCATCACTATTCTGGCTCTCAACTGCAGTTTGCTTAAAAAGTAACACACAACCATTGCCGTATTCACACTCCTGGTTTTTAAAATTTTCCTCAAAGATAAACCAGATCCAAAATAAAGACTATTCTAATTGTCTAACCTATTTATATTGCAAGCTGTAGTGAATCACAGTTTTGGCATTCTATCTAGAAGTGTTATTGGCTGTGGTTTAAAAAAAAATTCTGTGTTTTAATATTGTGAAAACAATTGCATAGCCCTTTTTGGGTGTAAAGAAAACTCGATTTAATATTATACATATTATGTATATAATATATAAACATGATATATATATGTATAATATATAGAGAGCAAGAGCAAGATGAGAGAGAGAGAGAGAGAGAGAGAGAGAGAGAGAGAGAGCGAGAGAGAGAGAGAGAGAGAGAGAGAGAGAGAGAGAGAGAGAGAGAATATGATGGAAGGAGTGGAAGGAGGCACTACAGCACTACTTACTACTTTCTTTTCTGCTTCCAGGATTCTGGAGACCATGCTATTGCATAATTTCAGCACTATAATTTAAAAAATCAGTAGCCCTGGCAACCAAGTCTGTGATTGAAGCATGCCATTAAGAAAAAGAAACATTGTGTGGTGGCTGGTCCCAGACAAACTGCCAAGCTTCGTTCTCTCCTTTTTGAAACTCAAGGTATTATTTACGTATGCTAAGCTGTAACATTGAATCCCTTCATTAAAAGAGATTTTTTTTACACTTATCTATATGTAAAAATAGAAATATCTGAATAAGACAGCATAATTTTTTCCTTTTGTTAGATTACTGGTTAGAAAGGAAATTGTAGAAATTCACTGAATGGTACTGAATGATTTGTACTAACGCTTGACTGAGCCTCCTTGTGTGGCACTCACTAGCCTGCCTGCCCTCTTCTCTGTCCTCTAGCAGTAAGGTGCTGTGACACTTTGCTTATGACAGCAACATGGGACAGTGAAAGGCTTGTTTCCCAGTGGCAGTGGCAGCTGTCAGGTGACTGAATAGCTATTCAAAGGCCATTTTTTCCCCTGCTTTCCAGTTCTCATGTAGCCAATCTACCTTGATCTTCTTTGGGGCGGGGGTGGGGGGGTGGGGGGAGGCAGTGCTTCAAGTGGTAAGGAAGCATGTCTTTGGAGGAGGCACAGGTACAAACAAAGGTCATAGGCGCCCTTGTCTTTCACCTGAAGCCTCATAAAGAACATAGAATTATGGCACTTTTTCATTGACCCATCCATTTGTCCACCTGTCTGCTCCTAACCCCAAAAGGCCGGCACAGGGCTGGGTGCTTTATATACATACATAGGCACTGGAGCAGAGCAATAAAGATTCATACCTGGGCTTGACTATTTTAGTTCCACCATGTAGGAGCTATGAGATTTAGGACAGGTTTCTCAATGCTTAAGACTTAGTTTTCTCACTGTACAAAGGGCGACAATATCGCCTTTTCTCCCAAAGACTTAGTGTGGAGGTGAAATAAGATAAAATGCCTAACACATACCTAGCATCTGATAAATAGCAGACGTGTTACGTAGCATCATTCCCGTTTTAGGTATGAGGACACTGAAGCTCTGGGGAGGTGAGTGACTTGTGAAAGATCTCACATCTAGTAAATGATGGAGCCAAGATGCACCCTACAAACACACAAGTTCCTCACACTAGCACACTTCTTTCTTGAGCTCACAGTCTAGGGAGGAAAACAATCATCTGAACTTGGAGTTTCCTACAATGAGAGAAGGGGAAAGTGGTGTGGGTCAGGAAAGCTCCTAGAAGACTTGATCCCTGAACAGGGTCTTGAAAGCTCTTTGAGAAGCTTTTAGAAAGAAATGGGAAGGAGGAGACTGCATTCAGACTCAAGGAAGGGCCAGTGCAATGGCAGGAAGAGATAAAAGAGCAGGCTGCTCCCTGAGACTGCAGTCTGGGGTCTGTAGTGGAAGCAGCAGAGGGGGTGCAGAGGTGGGCAGTCTAGATTAAGATAACCTCACCTTCTTTGACTTTGTAAGTGATCAGGAGCCATGGACAGTTGAAATAAATGGATGAACTCAAGAGTTAACATGGCTGGAAGTGAATCACACTTGAATCTTTCCCATTTTCACTTGGAAACAGAAGGTCTCTCCCAGCAGGCAGGCTCATCTAATGTTTCCATGCCAACCGGTTGCTGAGGCCTGGGATAGGCTAAGCCCTAAGGTGGGCAGTGGTGCGGATAAAAAGGAGAGTAAGGGAAAGGCCAGAGTCAAACTGTGGGGGTGGGTGGGAAGAGGGGTACAGCAATGCGCCAGGGTGGTGTAGGGGAGCAGTAAGAACCAGAAATGGGGATTGGGTAAACCTAGTTGTACCTGAATTCATTTTAGTCCTAGTCATTAACATACATACATACATACAGACAGACAGACAAACACACACACAGACACTCAAATCAGGTTTTCTGGAGCTTGCCAGTACTCTAGCCATTTTTAAAAAGACCTCCTGCAATTTAAGAGCTTCTAATTAGTTCATTTCTTATTCATCAGAAATCAAAATATGAATGTTAGAACTCTGATTCTTAAGCAATCTTTTCACTGCTCTCCAAAGTTACTTAGTCTTGAACGAGGAAATTCAATTTTTGCTAAGTTTGCAAATTATAGCATCACGTTTAAGGTTGGTTTTCAAATTTGGAGTCTGAATGTGATCAAAATTGAAAGCTGTCCCAGGAACTGGCCTTGCATGCAAGAAATCTGAGACATTTTAAGCTCAGGAAGATGAAGAAGAAAATAAAGTTTGGAAAAGAAGAAACAAAGAAACAATAGTAGTTTATAACGGTGCTGCACATTGCCGTCACTAAAGGGGCTTTAAAACTATTGATACCCAGGACACATTCTCAGAGATTCTGACACTAGGTTTGGGCTGGGGCCTGGGAATTAGGGTTTTGGAAGAGCACTTATGATATTGTGATTTATAAGAAGAAATCTGTGTTTGGTCTTTGTCCCATTCCTGGCACAAAGCCCCTAAAACTCTTGGACTTTCTTATGTGATTAGAGCTGTAGAAGTGGCTTTTAGTACTCATACCAAGCCCCTTTCAACCCTACCTCAGTTTCTGTTACTGAGGTGACTCTGGAAAGCCCCTCGGGATGGGGGCTGCCTGCCAAGGCAACCACGTGAGATTTCAGCTCCTGCCCTCTGAAGAACGCAGAGGAGTTGGATGTTGAATTAATTACTGAAGGCTAGTAAGTTCATCAATCATACTTATATAACGAAGCCTCCGTGAAATTCTAAATGACCGGAGTTTGGGGAGCTTCTGGGTTGCTGAAAACATGGAGATGCTGAGAGGGGCAGACCCAGAGAGGGCATGGAAGCTCTGTGCCTGTTCCCAATACCATGCCTTAGGCATTCTGTGTTTTTCCCCCTGAATTTTATTCTTTATAGAATAAGCCAGTACTCTACCAAGTAAACTGTATTCCTGAGTTCTATGAGCCGCACAAAGAAATTATCCAACCCCAGGAGGGGGTTATGAGGACTTACGGTTTCCAGCCAGTCAGAATAACAGATGACAACCTTGCCTGGGGATTGGCTTCTGAAGTGGGGGAAGTCTTGTGGGACTGAGCTCTGAATCTGTGGGATATGACACTACCTTCATGCAGATAGTGTCAGAATTGAGGTAAATTGCAGAACACCCAGCTGGTATCAGAGAATTGGTCAGTGTGAGAGAAAACCACACATCTGGTATCAGAAGTACAGCATTCAGTGATCAGTGTAAAGGAAGCAGAGTTTTGTTCTTATAGCTCCCCAGGTGATTCTAACCAAGGTTGAAAGACACTGAGGTCAAGCAAGAAGGCAATCCTATGTTAAAGGCTCTTTTTGGCCCTTCCCAGGAGAGAAAGCCAGTGTAGACTGGTTACTGTGACAGAGGCTGGCAACATGACTTACCCTAGGAGGGACTCTCATACTTGACAAATCCCTCTTAATGAAGACAAATCCCTCTTAATTAACAAATTCTGTGTAGGATGCTGAAGGGGATGTCAGATCTGCACGCCCTAGATTGGAAGTTTCCTAAACAAGGTCTGAAGGTTTTTATCTTTGTATTCCTTGAACACGTCTAAGTCTCTGGCACACAGTTATCAGCGGTTGCTTATAAAACGAATCAATGGAAAAGTCTGAGGAACAAGTGAACAAAATGAATGTTAAATCTAATTTTTAACAGACTTCTTTCATGACACATTCAAGAAGTCATGGGCCTGGGCAACAGGAGCTTTCAGGAAAGAAACCAACCAAAGCAAAACAAAAACAAAAACAACCAGTAGCCTTCCATAATTTCAAGTGAATTGAACAAATAATTATGAAACTTTTCTATTTAGACTCTGCACTAGGCTCTAAGAACCAGAGACTGAGCCTTCCTGCAAAAGATTAAGTTCTAGAAGCACTGACTGCTAGTTCTATATTGACTTGTGATTTGTCCACTGTTTTAAAAAATCCTTACTTTAACTAGTTGGTTCATATAATCTGATGGATTTGGGTTTATGTGGCGTAAAGAGTGCAGCAACTGGTATTCTGGATGGGGCTGGAGCAGATCACTCAGCACTTCCTGTGCTTTCAGCAGTGTTAGAAACACATTCCAAAGAGCACTATTTCCCAAATTTGCCTTCTAGTAGCACCTGGAATTCTTGCTGGAATCTGATTTCTAGGGGATATTCGTTACAAAGCAAGCATTGTATAGAGTGTCTGTAAATCTTCAGAATAACTTAGCCTGCAAAGTCCTGATTACAACATTTTTACAGGTGAAAGTTGGGGGAGGGGGAATAGGAGAAAATAGAGCATAAACAATGCGTTCTATTTTGTGGCAGACACTTTTCAATGTAATTAATACTTTTGTTGGATTTAATATTTGTAACAACCCTTTAAAGTGGATATTATTCTTATTACACCTTAAGGAATGTGATCCGAAAGGCCATCACTCTCTTCTTGCACCGTAGGTTAAGTTTGCTCATTTTTGAATGTTATACAAATGGAATCCTACTATGGTCGACAGAATAATGGGCCCCCAAAGATGCCATTGCCCTAATCCCTGAAACCTGTGGATATGTTACTTACATGGCAAAGGGGACTTTTTAGATGTGGTTAAGGTTAAAGACCTTGAAGTGGGGGAGAGTATCCTGGATTATCTGTGTGGACCCAATCTAATCACTAGATTTTTAAAAGCACAGAACTTTTCCTGGGTAGATGAGAGAGATGCAAATGAGGAGTCAACTAGCAGCTCTTGCTTTTTAATATGAGCCCTGGAACGTGGCAGCCTCTAGAGGATGGGAATGATGCTCCACTGACAGCCAACGAGAAAGCAGGGACTTTGACCCTACAACTGTAAAAAATTAAATTTTGTCGACAACCCAAATAAGCAAGAATTGGATCTCACCTCGAACCTCCAGAAAGGAATGCAGCCTGCTGACAGATTGATTTTAGTCTGGTGAGACCCTTAATGGACTTCTAACCCACAGAGCGATAAGATAAAAAATTTGTGTTTTTTAAAGCCAGTAAATGTATGGTATTTTGTTACAACAGCATAGAAAACTAGTAACATATAGTACTTTTTGTGTATATGGCTTTTTTTCACTCAATATTACATTTGCAAGATTCCAACCTGCTGTTCCATGTAGAAGCTGTTCCTTTTCATTGATGTGTAATATTGTGTTATGTGAGTATACTACAATTTTTAACCCTTACCTGAGATTATATATATATATATATATATATATATATATTTTTTTTTTTTTTTAAGATTTTGTTTATTTATTTATTTTTAGAGACAGGGGAAGGGAGTGAGAAAGAGAGGGAGAGAAACATCAATGTGTGGCTGCCTCTCATACGCCCTCTACTGGGGACCTGGCCCGCAACCCAGGCATGTGCCCCAACTGGGAATCGAACCCGCGACCGTTTGTTTCACAGGCTGGTGCTCAATCCACTGAACCACACCAGCCAGGGCTGAGATTATATTTATTGATTTTTTTTTTTTTACAGAGGGAGAGGGAGAGAGAGAGAGAGAGAGAGAGAGAGAGAGAGAGAGAGAGAGAGACATATTGATGTGAAAGAAAAATATCGACTGGCTGACTGTCGTACCTGCCCCAAATGGGGATTGAACATGCAACCTTTTGGTGTATGGAGAGATGCTTCAACCAACTGAGCCACCAGGCCAGGACTAAATATAATACAATTTATTTACCTATTCTACTGTTGATGGGCTTTGAGTTATTTCCAGGTTTAGGCTATTATAAACAAAGCTGCTACAGACATTCTTGTATGTATTTTGTTACAGATATGTAAATATCTCTATTGTGTATATATCTAGAAATGAATGATAGGGTTAAGATATTCGACAATAGTAGGTAATGACAAACAGTCTTCCAATGTGGTCACACCAATTATCTCCCATGAGAAATGTATGAGAGTGTCCACATTCTTGCCAACACTTGCAATGAATAATCTTTTCAGTTTAGCTATTGTGGTGGGTGGACAGCAGCATTGGTTGGTATTTGAATTTGCATTTTCCTGATGACCAATGAAGTGAATATCATTTTATATGTGAATTGACCATTTACGTACCCTCTTTCATGAAATGCCTGTTCAAGTGTTTTGAGAACTTAAACATTTTTTGTCTCCATCCTTTCCTTAATAACTTCTGACAGTTAGTTACATATTCTGATTATACTTTTTCTCCCCCTGGACCTCTGTATGATAAATTTCCTTCCATGGTCTGTTTACAGTTTTATTCTATTTATGATATCTTTTGATGAACAAAGTTTTTATTTTACTGTAGTTTGATTGACCAGTATTTTCTTTCTAATTAGGGCATTTTGTGCCTATATTATCCTTTTTTATATATAACTGGATTCACTTTGTTGATATTTTAATTTTTGATCTTGTTAAAAGAGAATGGACCATCTATTTCTTTTCTTATAGTGACTATGTCATGTTTTGGTATCAAGGAGATAGTAACATTGAAAAAAGCTAAAAAGCTTCTTTTGTAATTTCTGGAAGAGTTTGTGTTAGGTGACTTACAAACATTATTCTACATAAAACCTTTTAAGTTGTATACGTCTTACCCTCATATTTTTGGAAGAGTCTGAGGCCCAGATAGAGAGGAAATAAATTGCCAAGGTCCCAACACAAGCAGTAAGTGGCATAGCCAGGATTCAAATCCGGGTATGTACTTCGGACTCTAATACCCAGGCTTTTTGCCTACTCCATTATGCTGTGAGCTCATGAATGAATGACTGAGTGAGCTGGTATTCCAGAGGTGTTAGGGTTTCATTCTATGACAGTCCCTAATTATCTCCCACAAAGAGGAAATACACTGCCAAAGATGACAGTCCCCCCCAACCCCCGCGCCAATACAGCTTTACTTTTGGAACCCATTATATTTGACCTTTCAAATCTCATCTATTTCCTACTCCCCACATATTGTCAGATCCTGGAGCAGAGTCTGGATTCAGAATAATATAATTTTATTTTCATCTCTTTTTTTCCCAACTAGCTTTAACTGAGTCCTTGAAGACATATCTGATCTACCTTTTCACTCCTGACAGCAACCTATATAGTATTTTGTAATTAATATTCACTAAAAAAAACTAAAGCCCATATCTTTTCCACTATACCATACTTGTTGTAGGTTACTCAGGAGGTCTGGCAATCCTCCCATTCTATACTCAGAGGCCCATGGCAGGAAACCTCATGCCTCTTTGCTGAAAATGCTTGTTTGACAAATGGTGTGACCCTATGGTTGAAATTTGAGTCATCATCACTTTGTGTCAAGAATTCACTCACTGACCATATTAAGGTCCTTTATTATTGTGGGAGATGCACTATACATTAAATGACTATATTTTCTAGCACAAAACTCACAGGACTTTCTATAACAATTATAAGCGCTAATGGAAATGAGGGAGCATACATGAAATCAGACACATCCAAGAAAATGTGATATTTTGGCAAAATATAGACCCTAAGGTTAATAGCAGGGATTTGGCATCAGACAGAACTGAGTTATATTTGTTCTCCTTTGCTGTGTTATTCTGGGCAATAATATAAACTAACCTTGGTTTTATTAATCATAAAATAGGGATAATAATGACATTCCCGTGAAAATATGATGAGATTTAAATTCTCATCACCATCTACTTGTCCTTAGGATACCTGGGTCCATTATATAATCAAGGACTAATTTAGTGTGTTGTGGATGTGGGAGTAGTATGGGAGCATCCATTTATGAGGGATGGGGGAGGAACAGGGAATTTTGGGAACAGAGAAAAGTGTCATCATCTTATAAAGAGCCAACAATGGAATTCATTCAACATGGAGAAACTCTCTACTAACCAGCTATTCAATGTGGAGGAACTCTGCACTAACCGGCTTCACAGCAACCTGAATCACAGACAGCCTTCTTGCTCACTGATTCAGAGCCCTCCTTAATAGGAAGGGAGGGATGGAACAGTTCAGAAGAAGCCACTGGAACTGGTTTAAAAACTTTGTCTGGAAATTAATAACTACAGCTACTTTAAATCAGAATTTGTATTTTTTATGATAGAGGTCACTAAAAACTGCCAAAATCTTTTTTATTGTAAAGTTTTATTCAGTTTACATGCCATTTTCTCATTATTTTACCCATGGAATCAGATTTTTTTAAAGTGTGGAATCCTGCATGTGACAAGCCAAATCTGAATTGTTAAGAAAATTAAGAGGGAAAATGTGCACATTATACAAGCAATCTGGTCTGAAGCGATACAGCATAGACAATATTTTAAATGAAGAATTGAAGATACTATAATGTGATAATATCATTAAAAGAGTCAGTTTTGAAAATGAAGAATGACAAAATATAAAATAAAAATACAACTTAAAAATAATGAGAAATGACTTCGGGGATAAAAATTCCTTATTACTTTTAATAAGCATTATCAAAAAGCAAGCATCAATTTATCACAGAAGATGGTTCAGGGCTTCTTAGTTATTGAGAAAATAGTATAAAAGATAAAGAATGTACATGAGGAAAAAGAAATCTAAAAGATGGATTTCTTTGTTAAGAAAGGGCAAAGGTCAAAATGCATCCCAAGCATTTTAGAATCATTTAGAACCAAAAGATTCAGGATTAAGATTAAGCCATTATCCATCACAATGTTTGCCTTATTTTTTTTCAGTGATAAGGTAGGATTATATGGATATAGGAGATATGAAGATTCATCTAGTAAAGTTTTGACAATATAAATTTTGAAATTTGGAATAATTTTCCGGAAGCTCAGATTATATTCTTATGTTTCTTTTGGCATTAAAATGTCCTTTTTAGATAGAAAATGATGGCAATAATGAAGAGCAATCAATTAAAATATATATATTATAATTTGTATATGTGTTTGTTATTTCTAGCATTCTTACTTGGTAAAATTAGGTTGTAAATCCCGTGTCAAGCCCCTAATTTTCTTCTATTCTAATGTTGCTAGTCAGGGAAATCCACGTGCCTGGCAGCTTCTGCATTTAGAAAATGACACATGGAAAGAACCCCAACAGCCAAACAAGTCCTAGTGACTGCAAAACAGGTAGACAATAGTATACTATAGGTGCTAACAATGTGAAATAATGATACTACTTAGTTTTTGAAAGATTTACTTCAGTGGATCAAGCAAGTGGGGATTCAATGTTTCTCTAGCACTAACAGGACCGGAAGATTGTTTCTATAGATCCTAAAAGTGGACAGGGATAATTTATATCAAGTACACTTTTAAGTAAAAGACAAAGCTTGGCTTCTCGAAAGTATTCTAATACTGACTTTGTGTTTCTCATTCTTATAGTGCTGCATACTAAGAAAAACACACATGCTCTCTGTTTTGAGCAAAGTGTCCTAAACCAGGTGTCAGCAGGAGTGGGTCTGGGACTGCACAGGTGCGCGGAGTCCTGCCCTTAGCGTTATGCTCTGCTCCTACTGTCTTGACATTCAGATATTTGAACAAGGAGATCCACATTTTCATTTTGCAGTGAGCCCTGAAAATTCTGTGGCTGGTTGTGGGTGTCAAGGCTGCATGTCCCCAGACACGTGCAGGGTACTTTGTGTCATGGGCATTTCAATTGTGTTTTTTGATGTGGGACTTTTTTTGTATAGGGCTACTCGGCCTATAGACTCTGTCTTGGCAGAAGAGAGGCAGAGAATTTGTTCATACTGTTGTAATGGCCACAGCTCAGTGGGAATTCACTCAATTTAATCACAAATCCACATGCTCTGGGCATCTTCAAACTAGAGTATTGGATCTAAGGAGACAGTGTGATATTCAACTACCCATTCAACATTTAATAATGTGTAGGTCTATAAAAATCATGTAGTATGTCTCATGGCAGTAAATGAAACACAAGGCAAACACTAGAAAAAGAAACACGGGAGTTGTATGTTTATACATCTTTAAAGAGAATGGACTGAGGCAAGGGCTTGGTACTGCTCTACACTTAGAGATAAGAATAGATAGCCTAGTATTCTGAGCCTTAGCTTCCTTCTCCGAAAACTGAAAAATCAATATCCACTTACAGACATATTGTATCAAATCACTCAAAATAAAGTAAATGAAAATCCTTCAATAAAACCACATGGCACCGCGGGTAGAAGCATAGAGAGCGTGTTTAGGTTCTAGTCCTAGTTTAGCCTCTTATGGGTAAACTTCAAACCAGGCTTCTATTTCCTCTTCTTTACAATGAAAACAAAAATAGCATTTATCTCATAGGGTTTTTGTGAGAATTAAATAAAATAATCCACAGAAGGTGCTTAGCAAATTGCCTAGCACAAAGTATGATGCAAGTATGATCTTCTATTTATTATGATTGTGACTATTATTTTGAAAGTACTTGTGAAAGTTATCTTACAGTCCTTATGGATTTATAATAAAAAGGAAAATAGATTTGGAGTTTAACCTGTATTAAGTATGGAGCTTGTTTGGCTGAATGAGTTTTTTAAAATGTAGCCTGATATGATTATCACTCCAGAGCCGCACAGCATACTCATTTGATCAAGCAAAATTTAATTAAAGTTAAATGCTCTCCAACCTACTGACATCTGCAATTCATTCACTTGATTGATTCAGCAGTTACCCTATACCTGACTGTGCAAATATAGACTGTAACCTGGTGACTCTCCATCCAAGAGGTACTCACCATCCAGTGGAGGGAACAGGTGAGCCAAAAGGCAGGAAAAGGTTAGAAGAGAGCAGTTATGAGGTGCAGAGGAACACAGAGAAGCATGTGTTCAACCATCATTTATGAGTCATTGATGGTTCCCCTAATACCTTGTTCTGTTAAATCACCATTTTCAATTGCCACTCAGAAAGTTCACTCAACAAGTATTCAGAAAATTCCTATAATATATCAGGTACTGAGATTAATGAAAAAATATCTTGAGACTATTTTCTTGCTCTTAACCTAACCTCATGATTTAGGCTGAAGGTTCCCTTGATATTTCCATGCCCTCACCTTTCACCTATTGTTTCCTGTGACCCACCTTTGACTGTTCTGCTCTCTTTTCTAGCTAGAGCTGTCTAGGTTGTTCTAGAAAGTAGTAATTTTGAGCTAAGAGGCCAACCACTTCCTCAGGAGATGCGAGATTTCTGAAAATGTGATTACTATGGGTTGGGGGTAAGAAGCAGAAGTGGGCAGAAATGATGCCCTATTAATCATTTTATCCCTAGAGCACAGCACATACAACATGAGGTGGATGTATGACTCAGAAAAAGTTTTCTGGATGAATGACTGTGTGAGTGAGTGAATGAATGAATGAGGACCATCAATAAAAATGGTATCTGGATTATAGATCTTGGGATTAGAGGGAAAATGTGATAGTCAGTGAATGGTTCACCCACGGTACATTTGTTCTTCTTCCTATAGAAATCTAAAAGTTAGAAACCTTTTTAAAATCAGGGACAGCCTATGATTTCAGGAAAAAAAGGAAACTTCCCCATATCCCCTGTGACTCCTTCTCCTTTCTATTTCTGGCTCAAAATTAGTTGCCTGAAGACAAAATCCTTTATTCCACAATTAAGATGAAATTAAAAATGCAAATGCCCAAGAGAGTGAGCATAATGTTAATGATTCTTAAGAGTATAAATGAAGAGTCCAAATCTGTTCTTCTTTAAGGGAGGTGCCAGCATAGGAGGCAGGCTCTGAGCACTCAGAGGGGTGCAGTGCCCTCTTCTTGACCCAATAAGTCCCATCTGGTAGACTTAGTTTAACCTAATCCTAACACTAAGCCTGTGAACTAGGTATTGCATTCATTTTATGAATGAGAAACTCAAACCTTAGCCATCAATGTGATTTGAAGGCTGGACCAGAAGCCAGGACTATGTGGAGGATGTCTCTATAAACCACAGATCTATAGATATGAATTTAACCTGTGCCCCTACAGGATTAGTATGTCTTCACCTTACTGTATAGTGCAATGAGCATGGGCTTCAGTGAGAGGCATACCTGGGTAAAGAATATGACTAGGCCACATAGCACCTTGTGTAGGTAATTTTTAAACATCTTTGGCCTTCAATAGTGCTCCTCCTCTGTGAATGAGTATAATAGTCACCTGTGTCATACATAGCACTGTTGTGAGGTTTAAATGAAGTTAGGAGTGAAGCACTAGCATATAAGCTCTGGCCCCTTGGTGGGGCTCATGTAGGGTACCCGGTCATTACAATGCTCTCCCCTGATCTTTTCTGGTTTCTCGAGTCTAGACTTCCTGTCTCACCCTATTAAACTGTTTCAGATACTTGCTCATGTCTCTAAGTAAGATTTTAAGAGAGGTTAAGATTTTAAGAGAGGTAAGAAATCTGAATCCAGGCATTTTTAATTTCCTATTCTGTGTTAATATATGGCACTTCTGAATGGGTAAATGATGATTTTGCTAAATAAGAATATATGAGTGAATGACTGAGAGGCACTAAAAATGCCATTGTCAGCCAGCGCTGTGCCAAGGACTGGCCAGGGGTGCACATAGCTGACTGTGACATGGTCTCTGGGACAGCTACTGAGAGCATGTGAGGTCCAAGGCTGAAAAGGAAGAAGATAAAAATATGAACAATAAGGAGGTCCACAGGTTTCATGTCTTTGCCGTAAACTTCCCTGAGAAATACTGAGCCAAGTGAGTTGGATGCAGCTTTGCATTGCCGTCCCTTGATAGACTCCATTTCACATTCTCACCGTCCCCGGGTTACTGACCAGCATTGCAGCGGGGGCAGGAAGTGAATTGGAAGAATATGCTACTGTTTATAAAGAAAAGAAAAAAACACCAGAGTTTCTTACTTATAAAATAATGTATCTTTCCCCTCCCACCAAAAATCAGTCAGGTTGGAACATCCTCTAGAATAAAAACCCATCAGGATGAAGGACACTGGGCTGGATTTGCTTTCAACACTTCCCTCAATGTAACTGCCAGTGTTGTGTCCTTAGAATAAAAGGACTAAGGGTGTTGAGAATAAACCACAGGATGAGCTTCACTATACCCCTACCCCCAAACCCCCTCACTGAGAGGGTATAAAACCACGTGTACTTATCTAAATTTATGATTGAATTAGGTCCCAATTTAAAGAGAGTCACAGAGCTTAGTGTGCAGATGGAACGCCTGAAGGGCCATGAGGTGCCAGATGTGTCCCAGAAACCCTAGTACAAGCAGGTAGTACCTATGTCCTCAGGATATGGCCAGACTCCACGCACTTGGTGGCAGTGCAGCTGGCACTGAACCTCCATAGGATTGATTCATCAATGATCTTGGCTTGTATTCTATTTTTTTTCACATCTATATAGGAAAGAACATCTAGGAATTAATTCAACAAATATTTATGAAAGAGACAACTTTATGTCAAGCACTATGACATAAAACATTAAGGATAAAATAAAATGAAGAAATTAACTGGGGTTTGCAAGTCTTATTTCCATTTAAAGGAGCTTTACCATAAAACCTTAACAAAGACTAGAGTGTTAACTATTTTTATAGATCAGCTTTAAATACCAGTGGTCTTCTGGGAAGATTTCACTGTAGGAAGACTTACAGGCATGTTGTAAAGATTAAAATAGGAAAATAATTGCAAAGTACATAACACATGAGGTATCAGGAAATGATAGTTAGAAAGATAACCTTCACACTGTTTGAATTGCTTATAGATGTGGACTATGAGAATCCTGAGGGAAGGAGGTCTGTGTTTATTCATCTCTGTATCCTTAACATCTACCTTAGATTTGTACTTTGCAGGCAAGTACATAAGCCATGTTTGTTGAATGAAAGCATCAATGTACCAATGAATCAATATGAAAGCCTGTGTTAAACCACGGGGCAGGAGGCAGACCTAGAAACTGTCTTAGCAGCAGCTTTGAGTTACTGAGTTAAAGTATTAGAACCACTGTAAACAAGAAGTAAGTCCTTCAAATCCAGAGCAGACTTGGAGGGGGTGGAGAACACAGAGGGGAAGTGGATGAACGCATGAGGTTAGTTAGGTACATTGATAACATCTATGAAGACCGGGAAGGGCCAGCCAAGCACAGTGACTCTTATCTATGTCTCTAGCTGAATTCTTTTTAAATTCTTCCTCTGGTTAGACTTCTGTAGGGGATGAGAAAGCCTGATGAGTTGACAAAGCTGGACATTCTGGAGCCATAGAATTCTGGCCCTTCCCTTCAGCCTTTATGAGGTCTAGAGGAGCAAAAATGTAAAAGGTTGCCAGGAAGTCTGTCCTCCTCCTCTCGCCAAAGGAAATCAAATGACAAGGGTGTCTCATCCCACTGCTGAGAAGACAGTACCTTGTTCAGAATCAATTCTGTGGTCTTTCTGTTCTACAGAGGAAAGGTTGTCATTATAATAAATGATAAATAGCACCAACATGTATCAATTGCTTCCTTGTGCCAGGTATTTAAATTTGCTACTTTATTTAAATTCACTTTCATACCCACTTTATGGTATCTTATTATTATTCTGATTTCACAGAAAAAGAAGCTAAGGCAGAGAGACTGACTTGTCCAAAATCACTGAACTAGTAAGTGACAGAATCCAGGAATGGTGCTCCTAACAATGCTTTATGCTGCCTCACACACAGGACTTGAATGTCTATGCTCACATACAGACTAGCTCTGTGACCCTAAGGCAATTATTTCATGTCGTTGAGTCTCCATCTCTGTATGTAAAATGGTAGAAATAGTCCCTGACTCCTTGGTTGTTAGGAGAATCATATGGGATAGTATGTATAGAACACTAGCATTCAAATTGCCTAACAAATGTTCCCTTCGCTTCCACTTACTCATCTGTACCAGGGATCACTGGCTAGAACACCAGGGGTCTGGGCCTCCCAGAGATGCTAAATGTACTGGAGTGAAGATCAACGTGTGTGTTGCTGTGTCATCTGCCTGGAATGCTCCTTCCTGTTCACTTGTCTACAAGCTGTAGATAGTGACCCATTAGTGAGTTATTAAATCAAGACAATGAGATGTGACCTTCAGTTTTTTTTTTAAAAAAGCAGACAAATAGAATGAAAAATAACAAAGTACACTGTACATAAAAAGTATTAATATAGTTTAATAAAATTTTTCTTTTAGCATTCTGTGTGCATGGTATATGTATCTACTGGGTCATGATAAAGAATGAATTTCTTACTTTAAGTAAAAAGACTTGAAGTCCCCTGGGTGAACTCATCAAAGAGGTCCCAGAACCAATTCAGATATCCTTGCATTAATCAGGAAGCAATAAAAGTTCCAGAGCTTACTTTTCACATCACACTGCGCTGTGACTGTCTTCCCCTCATCTGTCTCACTCACTAGACATGACTTTTTTGGCAGACAGGAAGCATGACTTTTACTGCTGGGTCCTCAGTGTCCATTATAGGTTCTGGCACAGAATATGCACTAAAAAAAAAATGCTCAGTGATGCATAAGTAACTCATAGCAACTGCCTTTTAAACCCAAATTCACAATAGAGATGTTATTTACTTGAACTCTCAAAATTGATACCTTTCATTAACAAATGAACATGGGCCAAGTTTCTTTTTTACAGTCTTTCCTGTGACATTTTACTCCCCATTGGAAGACTTACCTGCTTTTCTTTCTTCTCCTCCCCATTCTCCCCAGGGTCATGGGTACTTTTGCTCTCTTCAGTCAGGAAAAAGAATCTTTTCCTTGGCTATTTGCACTTCTGTGTAATTTTAATCTGCTTATTTCTCTGACCTTTCTTAATAACCTTTGGATACAAACGTTCATTCCTATCAGCAGCAGGAAAAGCCTGGTTCTCTTTTACAGGGGTGCTTTTACCAGCTGGTAGGTAAGAAGGGGAGCGCATATTACAGAGGCAGCGAGATCATGTGGAAAGCCTTAAAGTACATACAACAAAATCTGTATTCCTGTGCCTTAGGAGCTGAGTGCTTCTGTGTCTCAAGAATTGATGATGTCTTGTGGAGCATTTTGAAAAATAGTTTATTCAAATTTTGAACATTTTATTTACTTTTAAGCTTCTACAACTAGATAGGTTTCACAATGCAGGAAATACACAATACAAATGACCCATTAAATCGAATATATCCAAATCATTCACATAGAACATGCATAGTATTATCATTGGCAGCAAGCAACTCCATGCGTACAACACTACCAAAGTACTTCAAGCACCTTACACAGAAAATTAATAGAAGAAAAATAATTACAACTAGATTGGAAAAGAGAGGGTTGGCTCAAATTTGAAACCCTGCCTGGCTCTGATATGGTGGTAGTTCCCTCTGCCTTCCTTCAACACTTTCAGAAAAACCAATTGCTATCCTGTGGGAAGGCCATTTCTAATGGGAAAATGAGGCCAGTTTCTGCATGATGCTAAAAAGATGCATCCATCCTTTCAGGCACAGCCAGGACAAGGCAGGGCTAGGGATGGGGTTGGGATGGGGGGTGGCGAGAAGTTGGGGAGAGGGAGAGAGAGAGAGAGAGAGAGAGAGAGAGAGAGAGAGAGAGAGAGAGAGAGAGAGAGAGAGAGAGAGAGAGAGAGAGAGAGAGAGAGAGAGAGAGAGAGGGAGGGAGGGAGGGAGGGAGGGAGGGAGGGAGGGAGGGAGGGAGGGAGAGAGAGAGAGAGAGAGAGAGAGAGACACACGGCAACTACAAGGGGGAGGGTGATTTATGGTAAGCATAAATATTCTAAGTCTGCTAAGTTGTTTATTCCAGAAGAAAGAGGCTGTTTGCTTTCTGGTTTAAGTTTTGCTTTATAGAAAAATTTGAATAATACTAGAGGAATACCATATGTTCTCAAGCACAGTTTATCCTCTGCAAAAATCCGAAGAGATTTATGTTTGAATTTCTCTTCTCAGCTTACCTATTCCTGAATCTAAGAGTGGTGCAGTGCTGACAGAAGGGAAGGGGAATCACAGCTAAAGTGCATTCAACAGCGGATTCCACATAAGCTGCACCCGTGGGAGGCTGAGTGGTGTGGGGAGAAGGGAGCAGAAGATCTGCCTGTGTCACCAAATAGCTGTGGGGTCCTGGGCAAATCTCTTTCTGCCTGGGGCCTTAGTTTTCTCTTCTATAAGTTAAATGATAGACCTAGTGATAGCTAAGGTTCCTTTCACCTTTAGAATTACATAAACATTCCAGGATGCCATTCTCA
Organism: Furipterus horrens; assembly: GCF_987537825.1. Classification (NCBI taxonomy): domain Eukaryota; kingdom Metazoa; phylum Chordata; class Mammalia; order Chiroptera; family Furipteridae; genus Furipterus; species Furipterus horrens. The sequence goes on along the minus strand of NW_028327172.1, from coordinate 62,029,738 downwards.
GATCAAAGGGACATGCTCATTATCAGATAGCTATATAATCAGAGAAACCCTGCTCTTGTTTATCTTGAGAGAGCAACTAGTTGGTTTTATAAAATAAGCACAACCAACTGGCACTACTCCTACTGAAGTACTCTAGATAAAGCAAGCATCTCTATGAAAATCCTATAGCCAAAATTGGCATTAAAAAAACAAACAAACCCTAAATGACAAAGGTACAGACTTACAGAATCATTTTTAGTAAGGATTCCCCAAAGGCCTTGCTAGTTCATTCCATTTTACTGCCTTTTTGCTTTTTTGGCAGCGCCTGGGGGGAGGGGGAGAGGTGTCTCTGTTTTTTCACAGGAGAACAGGGCCAGGGGATGCTCTAAGTTTGTTCCCTCTGATTTTCACTCAATGCATGGCCCATATCTCTTCCAATTCTATGCCTCCAGGAGTCATTTAGATGCTGCAGTCAGCCCTCTATCCGCAAAATAAGTATTAATAATAATTGAACACTGGAAACCAAATGCCATTTTTGTATATTGTAGGGAAATCATTTGGAGAATTTCCCATAAAGTGTTAGCTAGCTTTTAGTCTCATTTAAAAGCAGTTTCTTATTTCAATACAACACCCAACTGTTAGAAGGTCATAAAGATAACGTTCTTTGTTACCGTAAGGCTTCAAATCTTTTGTATGTCATATTTCAATTACCACATTAGATAATAAAGGTTTGATTCTGATGAACACTACTCTTTCAAATAAGTCTATTAATTTTACATAATATTGTATCACTTCATTTGATTTTTCTAATCTACAACTTTATTAAAAGGACTAAACTATCATCAATATATTTTCAGCAAATTTCTTCTAGTACATTAACATTTTATACATTCTATTTTTAACAAGATACCAACACTACGGTAATTTTTCCTTCCAGTTTTATTCTATATCATCATTCTGTTTTCATTAACTGATTTATCTCTAGCTTATTAACCTAGTTGGTTTTCCCAAGTTGCTATGCAAGGCTAAAACATTTCAAAGTTAAAATGCTTCATATCACAAAGACCATCAATAAAATATAAGTAAGGAAAACAGAAATAGCCACTTTCCATCATATGTGTGATGTCACTGTAAGACACACTCTAGGGTGGTCCTCAATAATTCTTTCCACAGATTACACAGAAGCATATCAAAATAATCTTCCAAAATACAGTTGGACAAATGTGAAATATTAATATTATGACTTTTTAAAATTTAAAATCTCAGTGCTTCTGAGGTACTGGAACTGCCTGGAATGAGAAGGGACTCTGTGCTTGTCAGAGTGGCTGGCAAATCAAGGACCTCAAGAGCCTGCCGCCTTCTGGAATCCTGCTCTCCTCCTGGCCCTGCTGTGCTACCTGACACACAAGAGATGACTTTATAGCCAACGTGGAATCAACAGGAGAAGTCAATCCAAGTACATCATTTAGTGTCTATAACACATACCCACTGCCAGGAAATAATAGTGAAATTTTAAGTGAGGAGAATATGACCTTGGGTAGGAGCCAGACCAGATCTGGGGCAAATTGGCAAGACAGAGAGAGAATACAGTGAATGAGAAGGGACATGGCTCCTCCATTGGTACCTGGATTCATTTGAGCTATTAATTGACCACCACTTTGCCTCATTGGCTGTTCATACTTATTTTTTTTAAGTACAGTAAGCACTGATGAAGTATATTTTGGAAGCAATATAGGAGGCTTGTGCTAAGAAAAGGCACATGTAATAGCTGAGTGAGGGTGGATCTTTATGAGAATAAAAGACTAAAAGGCATTTCAAGTTCAACTGATTTTTTTGGGGGGGTAAATTAATGAGTTTTTTTTTCTTAGGCAAGCAACAAGTAACTTTTGTGGTCTGAGAAATGATTGCTAATTAGATGCCACAGAAGAAAGAAAGTCTTTACACCAAAGACTTTTAGGGAAAAACACATATCTCTATAAAAGAGTACTTCTGATGTCAAATTAATATGCCAAAGTTAATGTAGTAGATATCAAGCAGGTCTGGAGGTGATACAGGAACAACTGCTTCCCATACCAATGGTTAGCAAATGTCCAGAGCTTTAGTCCACATATTCAATTTAAGATTTATTAAAATTAAAAATATATTTTTCTCATTATTTTTACTGCAGCCTGTGCTAAGAACTTTATGCTGGGTCATAACATGGTTTAAGAATAACTTGTTAAAAGAATGGGCCTTTAACTAATTTAACATAGTGGCATTTCAAAAATTTCTTCAAAAATGGTTAAACTTAAGGTCTTACAGTGGTGCATTGATGAGCATGCGTTAGCAAGAACACATGATCCATTGCTATAAGACGTTGCCTTTGTCTCCCCAAGCTGGACTGCTCACACAGTGCAGATGACAGTAAGAAATGCTCCGTTGCCTACCTGACATAGAGGGAGCGTTTCTGATTGGTTCGCAGGGACCCGGACCCGGAACTCATGCTGTGGTTCATCATCTGCTCTCGTAGGTCATGGATTTTGGCTTCAAATCGAGCGTAATCTGGGAATGAAAACAAAGGTAGCAAATTTGGTTCTGTGCCTCCAGAGAGTAAGAAATGCTGTGCACCAGAGGCAGCCCTTCGCCCCTGCTCTTGGTTCCTTTGCCAAGCAACAGGGAGGTGCACAATTCCAGAAAGGTAGAACACTGTTCGCTTACTTTGTATTATTTATTTGCAGACATTCACAAGAGGAAAAGAACAAATCAGTTACTTTCCAAAACGTGGCTAGAGAATAGACTGCCACCCCAACCCCTATGAAAAGTCTATGGGGGAGCAGGAGGGTGTGGTTATAATGGGCAGCAGAAGGTAGCCTTATGGTGATGAAAATGTCCCGTCTTGATTGTGGTAGTGAATACAGGTACCTGCACATGGGATCAAATGACACACAACTAACTAGGCACATATATATGAGTATAAATGAAACCAGAAAAATCAAAGTAAGTTGATGAACTATGTCAATATTAATATTTTGGTGTTGATAATGTGCTATAATTTTACTAAAATATTATCACTGGGAAAACTAAGTCAAAGTTACATGGAATCTCCCTGTATTATTTCTTATAATTGCATCTGAACCTATAATTATCTCAAAATAAAATGCCTAATTTAGAAAAGGGAAGCCCCCCCAAAAAAATCCACAAAATGACTTAGGAGGTTCAGGTGGGTCTCCACTTACCCTCAGCTAGTGGACCAGAGAATCAAGTGTTCGGTTATTGCTCATGTAATTTTCTAAGTTTTTTCTGTTGCAGGTGGCTAGAAGTTGACCATTTGAGAACATATCTCAATTTTGCCCTATAACTTTAATATAAAAAGTCTATATGCCAAAGTTCATCAATTCTAAGGCACACAATATATTTAAATCAACTTCTCAGGATATGGGATAGAAATGGGGTAGAGAACACTCTCATATTAAGTATATTTTAGAAACATCCAGACTTGAAAAAATATATGGATCTAAAACATTAAGAAAATGTAGATATTTTACCATATTATTTCTTCATAGGGAAAATATTTTTGGCAGATGTAAATCCAATAAAAATTAAGAACAAAGGTTTTTTAGGTACTTATTAACACAATCAGCATGTGAAAAAGGACTAGCTTTTGAAGTTTTGATATTCTTGATCACAACTTGTTCTATCATTTGTTTGGCACTATAATATCTTGCTTTAGGGAAATCTAGTAGCTGAAAGTCTCAATTTACCCCTAAGATAAATGTGAAAATGTTAGTTCGAATTATAAATGATTCTTTTAATTACAAAGAAACTCATCTGAGAAATGTTAACAGAGGTTCTCAGTACATTTCAAAAATCAATTGGATTTTCACTTCAATTTATTTGTAACTTTTCACAAAAACAAGAGTGACTAAATGAATATAATTAAAGATGATCTACTTACAATGTGTTTGACATTCATTATAAATAAAAAAGCTCTACAGAATTAAACTGAAACCCTATTTACTAAATATCTATCTATTGGTTATTGTGGGATGAGATTTCGTAAAAGAAAAGATTTGACTTTGGTTTTCAATGATAGTCAAAAAATGATCTTTGAATGTTAAATATTTTTAAAGTTGAGTACTATAAAGATAAGACCATAATGGTTGACGAGAAATTTTTAGCGCTTAAGTAAAGTCTGCTGTTACCTAGGTTTGTAAAGCTTCCTGTTTCAAACTTAGCTTTGAATAATTAAATCCGAAATGACTAAATAAGCAGAACACATATTTGAACTAAAATCTATTGACCGTAATTTAAAATATTTACTTCATTCCATTTTAGCAGAGAGAAACATTTATAACCATCACTATGATGCTGCATACAGATTTAAATCATTTTGTGAAAGTCATATATTCTTGCCATCTTGAAAGAGTCAATGTTGTGGGCCACATGGCAGAGACTGTGCCTAGAACACTTCATGGGTATTATTTCACCTAATTTAAGTTACAAAACAAACTCTGTGGATATTGTAAAATTTGAACTATATAGAAAAACAAAGAACAAAAGTTGAGAGTTTCTCTTGGCTTTTCTCCCTTTCCCCACCTTTCCTTCTCTCACTGCCACACATATACGTATATATAGTTATATACACAGGATTCTAACCTGAATCTTTCCCTACCTTCAATGAAACGTATAAATACCATGTTTCTTAATATCTTGAATCACATTCCATAGTTTAGACTGTAATTTATTTAACAATTTCAATAGAGGTAGATATTTTTGCTGTTATAAACATGGATCTCAGTGTATGTGTGCACATTTATGGAAGCTTGGTACAGCACCACAGTGCAAGCAGTGGTCAGAGCCTTGCATAACAGCCAACAGCTCCCCCTTAGCATATCTCAGAGAAGATAATCTGGCCTGGGACATGGAGAGCTCTTAGCTTCTTCTGATCTGTGCTCCACACTGCCACTTGATAAATACCACACATCACCCTTTCTCCCCACTCCCACACTCCCCTTCCCTCCAACCACTAAATCTTCCATCTGTTCCCAGAACTTTCACCTTTACAACTTGGATGACTTTACTACCATGATAAAAACTTGAAATGCCACCTCCAACTGCCCCGCCTTAAGCTTCTCATTGAGTGCCACTCTCCTATCCCGTGTGACCGCTTTGCTACTCATCACACCTTAGTGCAGTTACTTGGGCAGTTGCCCATCACCCCCCATTAGACTGAGCTGAAGGCAGCAGCCACATCTCACTGTCCTTGGAGTTCCCCCTTCCTAACACAGTGTCTGGAATGCAGGCGACATTCATAATAGGTGCTTGATAAACATTTGATGAACAAGTGCATAAATAACGAATGAGGAAATGAGCAGACTCATTAAATAAATTCAGTTATAAAATGCCTGTAGGTACTGAAATTGACTGTTTTTTATTATTAAGGTTTTTTAATGAAAAAGAAAACAACAAAAAACTCTCTTCCTCCAGGAGTGTTATTTTTTCAAGGCTAAATATTCTAATTTCAAGGCTCTATTTCTGTCTAATCACTGCTGCTCCCAAATCCTATGGTTATTTTTATTGTTTTCTGGGCAGTCTCTGTGCTCACCCCATTTCAGCTGTGTCATACATTGGAAATATTTCTCTGATCCTTAATCTACATGCGCTCAGCACTTTGTAAGGCTTTTCTAGCTGTCACATTTTATGTGCCACAACAGGATACTTGCTTTAACAATAAACTGTGGTGTCCTTACTGTATGACTCATTAGATCTCTAAAATTTTATCTGCCATACTTTTCAAATGGTTGTTCTACATCATATTCAGCAGTGCTTACATTACCCATTACGAATGGAGAAGCACTGTATCGTGCTGTGACGTCCTTATTGCACTTGTCTTTGGAATATACCCTACTCGCAACTTTTCCCATCTGACAGTCCTGTTTATCACAAATTCTGTGTTCTAAAGTGCTTACCCTTCTCTTTCTTTTGAAAAATACAACTTAAGCATAAGTAATTTTATCAGAGCAAAAACAGTAAGATCTGGGTTTACAATATAAATGTGTGTTTGTGTGCATGTATACGTATGTGTGTATTTGTGTAAGATGGTAGGAGATAGAAAGAGGAGAGGGGCTATCTCTAGCTTCTCAGGGATAAAATCAAGTTTACAGTTAGAAATGCTCTAGAAATAAAGAAGAAAGCAGGTAGGTAAATTGTGTACTATGTCTTTTTTATGTTTTACAATAATACTGAAAATAACATTTTTAAACAAATTAAAACAAAATCTAACACTACATTTAGTCTTAATCCCTTCTTCTTCCCCTAAACGCTCTTTTTTTTAAACACTTTTCCATCAAACTGCCAACACTCGGGAGAACATTTAAATGAGATTTTAAAGTACTCTGATCTTTATATAATTTAAAGGGGAATTGATGCTTACTGAGCACCTGCAATGAATTAGTATCTTATGATATTTTATATTATTTCTCCCAACAAAGCTCTAAAGTAAGTGTATTATTTTAGAGGTGAGGATACAGGTTTAAAAAGATTAACTAACTTCACCAAAGTCACAGAGCTTCTAGGAAATAGAGCTCACTGGAGACAAAGCTAGCATTGACCCTGGATTGCTATAAGGCTAATTTGTTTCCATTATATCAAACACCCATTACGACACCATAATTCTCCTTTGGAACTTAAGGCCTCCTCAGTTCTCCATCCCTCCCACCTGACATCTTCGCCCTCCTTCTTCTCATCCACTGTATTAATTATGTGCATGCTGGTCTTTATTGCACCATAAACTCTTTAAAGAGTGAGGATGTCTCACTCACCTCTGCTTCCCAATCCTCACACTCTATCATTCCTCTTCCCTTACCTGCAAGACTGTACCAGGCGCTTGGCATACAGTTTTGAATAAGACAGACCCTGAAGGCGTTTGCTTCCAGAATAGGACACTGATGGAAATGAAGCATGATAATGCTGAGGCAGGGAACTGCATTAAAGAACAAGTATCTAATTCTGTCTTGCTTTGCATGAAATAGGTGCCTGGTAAATGGTTTTAAAATTAAAAGTTATCTATTTTTTCTTTAAAAAAAAAAAGGTTTTTATTTTTTTTGCTATAACAAGACACAAACCAACTTTAAGAAGCATTATCTTCAGAGAGTTCTTTTTCCTAAGTGTGATAAGCCTACTTTTAAAAAATTTCCACTCTCTTGGATATCTAAATCTGGTTGTTTCTGACTAGACACATTCATATTGGGCTGGCGCCATTTTCTTTCACTTGGGTGATGGCTGATACCAGTAGACAGCGTACAAGATTTGGGTTACGTTGATGGGGTCAGCCTGGCTCTAACCACTTATTAGCTGTGCATCACTGTGAATGTTATTAAACTTTCTGGGCTCAATTTTCTCCTAAGTAAAATGGAAATTATAATTGTGTCTGTTTTAAGATATGTTGGAAAGATTACAAGAGAGAGCTGATGGACCTAAAAGGGTCATTATTTGCAAAAGTCACGTAAAATGGAAACCTGTGTCTGCTCCCAAAGCCTCCCCCCCATACAGCCTCAGCTTGCCAATTATCATTTGATGTCTCTACAAGGCCAAGGAGGAATGAGCCACAGCTGGTCATACTTTAGGACACTTGGCATCCAGACACAACTGCTCACTGGCAAGGCAACCACTAAAAGGCCCCTTGGGTCCTCTCAAAAATCCATACTAATTAGGAGGTCGAGAGAAGGAAGTCTAACCAAAGTTGCTGCCATTTTCAGGAATGTCATTGATCTCATCTATCAGTATCATCTCAAGGCTCTGAGCTACTGATGAAGCAAACACAAGAGTATGCATGAGACAGGGCTCTACCATTCACTTGCTTCCCTTGCAATTTGTCAAGGGTGATGGAGGAGAGCCAGAATGCAAATCCACCTTATCGTTCACATTGGAAAAGAGGCATTGCCACTTGTGAGCGGGGCTGAGGTTGTTAATTACAGTAGGATTAATCTGCATTGATTAAAGCTGCTCACATCTTTAAAGCTTAGGCAGCCAGCCATGGGTCTGAGAGGAGGAAACAGTAAGCTTAGTGGTTGGACTAGAACATAAAGCCATGGGCGTGTCCTCTCCCACATAAGCTGGTGGGTAGCATATCCCTCCGCAGTTAGGACCACCGGCCGACTGGATTGTCAGTTAGCAGAGGAAGCAGCGAACAGAGGGAGTAGGAATAGAAACTGAACTAGGGGGCCAGCTTTACATCTTAATTTTATCATTGGTAAAAACAAAACAAAACAAACGAACAAACCAACCAACCAACCCAGGGCCTTGGGAAGTTACCGGATCGCAGTTTACTCATCTGAAAATTGTAAGGCTTCACTCACAAAGTGGTTTTGTGAATCAAAATGAGACTTGACATGAAGCATTTAGTAAAAGATCGCTGCTGTTACCACAGTGGCTCCTCCCAGGACAAATGCATATGCAGTCCTTAGTGGCATTAATGAGGACAGTAGCATCTTATTTCTAATTGCTCATCAAGAGCATTGTACAGCTTTAAGAACAACTGGTGATATCACTGGGCTGGAAGCAGGGCTCTGCACGTCCATGCGACAGGTTGCCTTCCTGCCGAGTTGTCCATTTCCACACTACGGGGGAAGTAGTTTGAAGAGCCCACCTGCTGTACAATGGAAAAGTGCTGTTTTTTTGTTTGTTTGTTTTTTTTTTTTTTGATAAACAAATCCACACTAGAAGCTTTTGGGAAGTTGACGAGCTAAGGAAGTTCAAGCTCTGGGGACCTTCCAACAGGGCTAGGGCTTGGTATTTAGGCTATTGGGGTCACAATATTTATTACCTGGACATGCCTGTCCCTTTCACCAGGGTGCCTGGGAAGGATGAGGAAGAAATCGCGTACATCTGTCCTTAGCGGAGCATGTGATCACTGGTCCAGGAATGAGATGCTGGTGAGCAATTGTAAATGCTTGCATTTCTTTGGGGGCAAACATCCTTCTTTCATTTAATCAGCAAACATTTTTTTTCAGGGTTTATTATATGCCAGGCACTGGGCTAATTGCTAGGGACAGTGAGTTCCCTGGACAGATCTATGCCTTAAGGCTGATGCCAGCTGCTTTTCATTTTCTGGTTCCTTTTTGTGAATATGAAAAGAGCATCTGCCACTTAAATATCTACTCCCTGTGAGGAGCATCAATTGCTTGCCAGATGATAATGGGGTATCTCTATGGTGGGAAAAAGCCGAGGCAGCCAGATCCATGTTACGATGAAGAAACTGAGGCAGGTTAAATCTTTGTGAAAGATTATGTGGTTACTGCTAGAATGAGCAGAGTAATAACACTCTCGAAATGGTGCCCTGGAATCAGAGTTGTTGGCTCTGCATGATGCTGGGAAATTCTCTTACCCTCTCAGAGATACTGTTTCCTCCTTGTAAAGTGTGGAATTATTTCTACTCCTATACAATGTTGTTCTGAATATAAAAAATACAGTGTACTTCTTTTCACCACTTAAAGCAGCAATTGATTTCTAAAAGCACCGTCAATTAATAATAATGAGCACTTTTTAAAGAGGGTGGACACAGACTTATTCTAATTTCATAAGCTGAAGTGTATGGGCATAGAGGGGGATAGATGTGAGCCTTATAACCAATGTAACAGGTAAATAAAAATTCTTAAAACTAGAAAACCTCAAATATGTTATTGCTTTTTCTCACCTAGAATCTTAAACAAATAGTCACACATAAGAAGATCAGGCACAGACTACTGGTTATATTTCAAGTCTAAGAAGCAATAGTTTTGCCAAAATTATTTTGTATTAAGATACAAAAAAAGTTCTATTTATGTAGGGCTCAGAAAATAATCAATAGTTACCATTTCACTGTTTCTTCTTTTCTTAGTTTCCCTGGTATTTCCAAGCCAGACAGGCACAGAAAAGGTATCATAGAGATACCCTTAAGAGCTTTCTTACTCTGGCTGCTTTTCAAGTACTCATGCTAGGAGGAGTACTGTTTTTATGGATGGCTTTAGAAGATTAGTTTCCTTCCCATATATACATTGCAATGCCTGCCTGCCTTCTAGAGAGCTGACCTCTGGAAGGATTTTCAGTGGATTTCCCCAAGCTGGTTATTTGCCTAATGATTTTATTAGCCTGTTAATTCAACCCCTGACTTAGCTCATTTCTCAGGTTGCCAACCTGCTTCTGTGTTAGTGGGGACATGGAATTCTTCACTGCTAAATATTTACAGATATTGTTTGGCCTACTTTCTGATCCAAACTAGTGTAGACAGAAAGATAGGAAGACAAACAGATTAAAATCTAAATTCACTAGAATTAAACCAGGAATCCTAGACAACAGGGTAAGACTGCTATCTTTTCTGAATCCCACAAAGGAAGAGAATGTATATACCAACCTCTTGTACTTTTCTAGTACTGAGCATTAAGAACTCAGCTATGGACACCATGAAGGCAAGTCACTGTCACATTTTTTTCTGTATCCCTAACATTTGAAATAGAGTGTGACTCAAAGTTATCTGTTAATGAATGCTAATATAAATGTTTGCCAAGTTGCGTGAGCTAAATAAAGACTTTAAGGAAACAAAATTGATCTGTTAATTTGCCAAATTTATGAAGTATATCAAACCTTTGAGAATAATTTTTAATAACAGACTGAATTAAGGTGTGTTGTTTCTCTCCTTCTCTCACAGTAGAATTGGGATAATTTGTTCTGACTAGAACACTTTTCTGTGCAGCTTGGCTGGAGACCCTTTAAAGAAGTTCAGCCAAATGCTTAGGAATTCTTTAATGTGTGAAATGAAGTAAGTTTTATTGGCCAACAGCAGTCTGAATCCCTAACCAGCTATTTCATACTATATGAGTATAACTCTGAAAATTAGATACATCAAATTTCAATTTGGCTTTATGCAAGCTTTGTTTTATAGACTAATTAAGGGCAGATTTTCTTTGATTATCAGGATTATTGCAAAATAGAGTCAGCACAGAAACAGAGCCTGTATTTTCAGGCCATTGGGTGTAGCCTAGTAAAATGTTATTTTTTTTAAGGCTTTGAAATAAATATGACCCCGCTTTGAATCTTAAGGTCACTACTGATGCATGGTGTGGATTTTGTGCAAGTTATTCAAGCCAGAGAAGACTTAATTTTCTCAAGTGTACAAAAGAAAAATAATACCTACATTATCAGATTATTTGAATATTAAAAGCAATAGCATTTGTAAATGGCATAGTTCAGTGTCAGGAATAGACTAAATGCTCAATAAATGGAAAAGAAAAATGATTAACATTCTTAAACTTTATATTCCTCATTTATAAAATGGGGATGATATTAATACCTTTTTTACTTACAGTATAAGGTTGTTGTTAGGGTCAAGTGAAGAAACAGATATAAAAATATTTCATAAACTGACTAGTCCAGTACAAAACTAAAGTGAAGATAAAAACAGCTCATATCAATATAGTTTTTTCTGAAATCCCAATCTGCCTAGAAGAATATTTATTTCCTCAGTATCTGAAATTTGTATCAAAACTGTAGAATTTAATTTCTGCCTTGCCTATGGAAATAAAGCCACATACAGCATTATGTATGAGAGAATAAATGTTAATGTCTGAGGGAAATTGGAAATCTCTGCTATCATTAAGGCCTAGCTGCCAATGGCAATTCTGCTGGCAGGTTGGGTGAAAGGCTCAAAGCGGGATGCACAGGCTGTAGCTACATTGGTGGGATTTGCTGCTAATGCTGCATCAGAAGGAGCAAGGAGCTGTGCCTTCTAATTTAAGGCATAGTGCATAAGACTACATCCAACCAGAGAAGAAAGTCTTCCTTAGCAAATACAAATATTCAATATTCACTGGATTTGCCCTGTTCCTTTCTTTGTATTATAATCAAGAGCTAGAAGCTAAAATAATAATGTTCAAGCTTCCTGTGTTCTTTTGTAATAACAATCAGTTAGCTCTTGCCCAATGAAAAGGTAATATTGTTGTCTAATTACAGACCAGGGCAGGGAAAGAAGACTGGCTCTAGAAGTTGGAAGGTTGGCAGCCCCTTTGGTGTAACTTAAGGGATACAAATATCTGTCTTGCTTCTACGTCATTCCTATCATATTTACCCTTTAGTAGTATCCTGAGAAGTACATATATATATTATCCTGATGGACAACCCACTATCCCTAGATAAATAGAAACACAATGGGAAGAAAACAGAGAAGATAGAGGTTCAGAGAGGCTAGGTAATTTGCCCAAGGTCACACAGCAGAACTGGGACTCAAATTCAAACGCTCTACTCCCAACCTCAGGCAGTGCTTTCCCCCTGTGTTCTTTCTACAATTTCCTCTACAAATGACTATGCTGTCCCGTCTCTCACTCCTGACACGTACAGGCCCATAGCCATCCCAGACTGGCCAGTCACTCTAAGCAACCATTTAATACCCAATTTCTGATACAACTATAGATTCATCTCTACAGTAAATTCTATAAGGTAGGTTGATAACATAAAAAAGAAAAGGCTTGTTCAGTCTCTCCAATAAGTTTCCCAAATGAAAGCATCTCAGTTAGCATCTTAGTATGATTCCGGGTCTAAGACTTGAAATGAACTGGAAACCATGGCTTAAGGCAGGCTCCTGTTGCTGCCGTTCTCCAGACATGGGGCCGACTGGCAGGTTCATATTGCAGCGCTCTGTCCAATGAGCACGGCTCAGCACTTACCAGGGGTCTGGGGCGGTAGCAGATGCTCAGGAGAGAGATCATTCAGCGCTGACTCTGATACCCGTGACTCGGCAACAGTGTGGTGTAGGGATCCCAGTGGCATCTGCAGACAGCAGGGCCATGCCTCGGAACATGAAGGCTGAGGATGGGAGTACTTCATACAGCTAAACTCTAGGAGTGTGGGCTTATTTTGTTTTTAAAAGTCATCTTTATTACTTTTTTGTTGTTAAATGCCCTCTTTATACTTAAGAGGCATAACAAACAAATGTAATGTATAGTCCTTGTTTGGATCCTGATTAGGAAAAAGAACATTTTAAGTTGTTATAGACTGCCTATTAGATCATAACAAAAATTATTTTTAATTCTGTTGGGTGTGATAAAAGCATCATGGTAATATAAGAAAATGTTTTGTCTTTTTTCTTTATAGTTTCTGATTATAGCAATGAAAAGAGATAATGTTGGGATTTGTTTTAAAATACATTAGCAAAGAAAATACTTCCTAAGATATATGGTGTAAATCGGCAAACTCTTGACTACTATTGCATGTGGGTGATTAGTACATGCTTGTATATGTTTAAAATATTCATAATAAAAAATTTTGATCATTAAAAAATTATACATCCCACTTTGATAGGATTTGAACGTTGACAACACTATGTCAGTGCTCCTACGAGTATAGTGGGCCAGGCGTGACAGGACCTGGCTCCTCCTGGCTCTTCCACCTGGGTGGCCCGAGGTGTGTCACTCTGAGCTCTGATTTCCCTTGTAGTAAAACAGGTATAGTCCACTGAGACCTCGTATCATTTTGAGATTCAGCTGAGGAAATAGGCATGTAAGTTCTATGCAGTTTGAATGCATCTGTTTTATCAGCAAACATTTTTCGAGCATCAACCACAGTAAGTCTCTGTGCTAGATACCGGTGATAAAATGATTAAAATGAGGCTCCTGCACACGAGGGCTTCCCATTACTACTATCTGACATATACATTGATTTCCGCAGTGATGGCAACTCCAGGACTAGCTCTAGCTTTTAGTGTAAATACTGTTGACAATTCTTAATAAAGGCAAGAATGTCCCTGCTTAACTCCCTAGCTCATCTCTTTCTTAAACTCCCCTCTCTTTTGGTTCCCTTAGATCCTAGCTTTTGATATTTTCTCAGTTTCATTCTCTCCCAACTATAAAAATCACCCACGCTGTTCTCGCTCCCTGAAATACCTTCCCATTAGTCTTCATCTAGCTTCTCATTCTTCCCATCTTGTCTTCAACATCACTTCCTCAGACGGCTCCCTGAGCTATGACAGGTCCTTCTATCAAATGCCAGGGATATCGCTCCTTTGCAGCACTCCACGTACATAAAACTATTGATTTTTAAAGTACCTGCTTGTTATTTGTGAGGCACATAGTAGATGCTTGAGAAATGCTTGATAACCGACAGGGCGGGGCTGCTGATGTTACTATTCCTCTCTCATCCAGATAAAAAAGTGACCAGGCCATTTTGAAAATGTTGAGGTTTTGATTAAGATATTTTATTCCTCCATGGCTCAACTAAAATAATTTTCATTTTCCAGTTGAGGAAAATGAAAGAATCACCAGAGATGGGGATTGAGAGAATGTTTTAACCCTGCACGCCTTTCTTATCATAATTTTCTGTTTCTGAATCCTAAAGTCACCTGGCTAGATTCTTCTCCAATCCTAAGATAACCTTTTACTCCTTGAGATGATATACATATTTCTCTCTGTTATCTTAATATTGCAAGTATTTGATGGCATGCAACCAGAAACTACCCACAGCTCCCAAATACAAACAAGAGCTGAACAGAACTTCTTTAGAATTTATGGTAACAATTTCATGTTCAGTTTAGCTCAGGAAAAAAAATCTTTTGCTTATTTCAGTAATTTCTTTTTCCATAAAATTGTTCCCCTGACTTTTGGCAAAAAGATCTATGAGAGTGTGAAGAACTCCCTGGGTGCATGTGAAATTGGAATTGTCATGTAAGTAAGGACAAGTGTAACCCTATACTGTCTTCTGCACAGTATCATTTGCTAAGAAATTTGAACTCTAAAACAGAGATAATATGGAACCACTGAGTAGCTTTTAAAAAATATATTATATTTGTCACTTAGCCAGCAGCATTTTGATAAGGAGACTGAACAGTGACAGTAGAAAGAGCAGAAATCTGAAGGTTATTTAGGGGTCTTTTTCAATGGTCCAGGTGATAGATGGTGAGGACCTGGAAATGGAGAAGAGGGGACAGACATTTGGAAGGGATAAATAGGTGTTTGTGATGAATTCAATGTGGCATATGAAAAAGAGAGTGGCAGTATCCAGGGTTCCTTCAGGTGTCTCGCTGGAGCAACTGACTGAGAACAGAAAAAGAGGTGTCGTTTAGAGGAACAAAGAAAACGACAAAGAGGCTGTGTTGGGACACATTGCATCTGAGGTCACTATTATAGCCCAATATTCCTGAGCCAGACATTGTTAATTCCAGGGAATGGGGGTATGAGGAGATAAATCTTTAACAACTGAAGCAATTTTCAAACCAGATGTCTTCCTGGGCCCATGAAACCATTATATATGAAGCTTGTGCTACAACTACGGGTAGATATTGTGAGATGCAAACTAACCTGATCATTCTATCCTCTAGGCCCACAGAAAAATTAGGACATAATAAAAGTAAGTAACCATAAAACAGACTTTTATGCACAAATAAATAAAAATACCCCACAGGAAAATTGATCCCTGTAGAACTGAATCAGATAAATTTATCTTTCCTCTAGATTAATAATTTATGAAGAAATTCCAAGCATGCTGCCTCTGGAGACGTAGGAGCAACTCTTGCAATTAGACTCTGAGCAGCAGTGTGCGGGTAAGGATGAGAGAGCTGACCCAGGGTCTGGTGTCCATTATTTGTAACTTGTACAATGAGAGGCTCAGAATTTGGAAGATGTTGGATGACTAAAGCTCAATTCTGGGGATTGTTTCAGCACAGTCACATGTTAAGTTCTTTTGGTTATTATTTGCTGGTAAATTTATTCTCCATCTCCTTAAGCTGGGGACTGAAAAATATCTGTGGGACTTGCTTTAGGATGGGATTTGTGCTTCCGATTCAAGAGCCAGAAATCAATGCACTCCAACAAGTTCCCTCTTTATTTAAACTCAAGCAGAGCTGGTTTCTATAGATCAATCCAAGAAACTTTTGTTTTGAATACAATCTAGCTCTGTTTGCTTTGTTTTAGAATAAATTAACAGATCCACAAAAAGTCACCGAGCCCACTCTGTTCAACAGAGAACTCCAACAGATTGGCAGGTCTCTAGCCAGCCAATTCTGGATTCATTAGAACACAGGAGGGTGTGAAGAGAATACCTTTCACAAAGAAAGCCAGTTTTGAATAGGAGTTTAATAACTATTGCCTGCATTGATTAGTTTCTTTCCTGTTTTGAGATGTTATCTAACTCGTTTTTTTCTCCCCAGTCTTATCTCCTAAAGCTATATAGAATGAATCTGCTTTCCTCTATAACCCTTCAGGTATCAAAAGAAAGAAAAAAGAAAAAAAGGAAGAGAAGGGAAGGGACTGGAACAGTGAGGGAGGGAGACAGAGGGAGGAGAATGGAAGAAAGAAGGAAGACTCATTTTCCCTCATCTTCCTGTCTTTAGATAAAACACCCCGCCCCTCTCATATCCTTCAGCTCCCTCTTAGGGACAGTTTTTGACCCCTCCGCTAGTCCCTGCTCTCATCAAACCACTTATCAATGCATTTTATTTTTCTGTGATTTGCTTCTATCCTACTACCCCAGCTCCTAATAGCTCAGCCCCCTCTTACTCATTTCTGGCTCTTTCATCCCAGAACTGCGAGTGTCTGGCTGGCTCATGAAAGCACATGGGAAATGTATGTCACGTACACGTATGCGTGCGTAAATGGATAAACCCAGGTCCTGACTTTCTCAGGGCCTCTCTACTTCCTCAATATCCTTCTTGCAGTGGGGTCTCCCTAGTGCTGAACATGATACTCCAGATGTGGCCTAATACATTTAAATGTCCAAAAGCTCTTTCTTCTCTAAAAGTTCCTCTTTAACAGCTTCCTGTTCTTAATTCATGGTCATCTCATCACCTTAAGTATGTTAGTTACAGGTATTTTCAAGTTTTTCTCTCTTCCCAGAATTATCTTTGAATTCCTGGTATTGTTTTTGATTCTGTTTGTCTTACGGAGGCCCTGAAATGCCTGGTGACCTTGTTTTTAAGTCCAGATCAAGAATGAGGTGCAAAGATGCTGATTGGAAGCTCTATGTGCAGGGCAGGGACTGTGGGCTAGTGGTCATCACTATGTAATGATAAGGTAGGGATGTATTTCTTTTGGAGAAACCCAAATATCAGGACTTAAAAAGTCTCTATGCTTAGGCCATTTCAGTTTCCCCAGAATCCCTAATCACCACCCTTCCCCCACCCTGCTCCCTGCCGTGAAAAGCCCATGCTGAGTTCTGGAAGTGAAGGGGGGGAAGAGGCCTGGGGTGTGGAGGAACCCCTCATTGTTTACCACACATTTTCCTTAATGCCCCTGTTCTCTGTGTAATGTCTGACCCTGACCCTGGTCTGTGTATGATGCCTCAAATCCAGAGATTCTCTGGTTCAGTTTCTCCAAAGATAAAATATCCATTTGCTGGGGTGGGCGTGGTTGGCAGGTACAAGTTACCTAGAAGACTTCTAAATGATATGTGTGTTTTCAGTTCCCTGCCGCATCCCCACCTTCAGATACCCAAGGCCTTGATACCCGAGTCCTTCCAGGAGTCTGTACCTCTCATTGACTCATACCCTTTGTAAAGAAAATCAGCTCAGTCTCCCACCTCTGTGTGGAAGAATCCAGTTCTTGCCTACTATGTTTCTTCTCTCTGCATCTCCTTTACTGCTCACTCTACTACCACAGTCACACAGAGCACTCACTCTATTTGCAACACTTCTGGTCACCAAATGAATGGAGGTTTCACATCAACAAGCAATTCTTGACACCAGGAGGGCATCTGAGAATTGAACTCCAGTCTGACCCTACCTACCTGAAGGTAGCGTCAGATTCCACAGATGAAGGGCTCAGTCCCACAAGACTGCCCCGACCCCATTTCAGATGCCAGTTGAAAGTCCAGGCTATCACCTGTGCTTCTGAACAATTGGCAACAGATTGGAGATTCCAACAACCCTCTCCTCAGGTTTGATTCATTTGCTAGAGTGGCTCACAGAATTCAGGGAAATATTTTACTTGCTTTTGCCAGTTATAATAAAAGAATACAAAAAGGATACAGTTGCATATCCAGATGGAAGAGATGAGAAGGGCAGAGCAACTGGGAAAGGGCATGGAGCTTCCATGTCCTCTCTGGAGGAACCACACTCTCGGCACCTCCATATGTTTGCAACCCAGAAGCTCTCTGAACCCTGTCCTTTTTGTATTTGTGTGGAGGCTTTGTTACACTGGCATGCTGGATGATTGACTCCATTCTCAACCCTTCTCCCTTCTCAAGAGACTGGGGGGAAGGGCTGAAAATGACAAGTTTCTGAACATGGCGCGGTTTCTCTGGTGACCAGCCCTCATCCAGGAGCCCACCCACAATCATGTTAGAACAAAAGATACTGCTGTCACTCTGGAGATTATAAGAGTCTCAGGAGCTCTGTGTCAGGAAGAGAAGTCAAAGTCCAATATTAGAACAAGAGATGCCCCAAAGTGTTCTTATCACATAGGGAATTACAAGAGTTTTAGGAGTTCTATGCCAGAAGCTGGAGGCGGAGACCAAAATCTATTTTTTGTATTATCTCACACCCCTGCAGGTACTTGGGTTTATGCATTTTCAGCTCTGCTAAACCATTTTACACTCACCCATCTTCTTTACAGCTTCTCCAATTTGTTTATGTTTCCTACATGTGTTGTCAAGACTCATTTCTTTTTTTGATCTCAAAGACGTATGTGTGTTATGTGCCGCTGAATTGGCTCAGACTCCTGGTGCGCCTGTGAACGGGTGACGGCCACAACATCCTGTCCTCAACAGCCCCGCTCAGCCCCTGTAGACTCGTACCTCTGGATTCTTTTTTGGGGTCAACCAACCTCATATTTGGTCTTCCTCTTTTCCTTCTGCCTTCTATTTTCCCCAGCATTATTGTCTTTTCCAAAGAACCCTGCTTTCTCATGATATACCTGCAGTAGTACAGTTTCAGTTTTGTCATTTTTACCCCAAGGATGTTTCAGGCTTAATTTGCCCTGGTGCCCAACTGTTTACCTTTCTGGTGGTCCAGGGTATGCACAGAGCTCTCCTTCAACATCACATCTCAAAACAAATCAATTCTTTTTCTCTCTCAGTCTTCTTCACTGTCCAATTTTCACATCTGTACTTAATAATTGGGAATACAAGGGTGTGAATGATCTTAGCCTTGGCCTCCAACGACACATCTTTGCTCTTGGTGGTCTTGTCTGATTCTTCCATTGCTGCCCATATGAGTCTCAGCCTTTTCTTGATATCTTAGCTGTAGCCTCCATCTGAACTGATGACTGAACCAAGGTAAGCAAAGTCTTTAACAATTTCAGTGTCTCCAATATCTATATTAAAGTTGTGTCTTTCTTCTGTAGTCATGATTTTCGTCTTCTTGATGCTCAAATGGTTCCCTATAGGCAAAGGTGTCAGGCACAAGACCTCAAGAGGAGATAAGTTAGGATGCATTTATTTTCATATCTTTCATTCAGTTGTTACCAAAGCTTTTTATCTTTTCAGGCTGACATAGAGATGTTACAGAAATCCATTTCAAAAATGTTCTGGGGATAGAAATAAAGGCTTAAACAATTTAATCCCTATCTTCAGACAACTCACTATTTATTAGGGGATATAGGCAAGACAGACAATACAAATAAGCTTATTACAGACCTAAACAAGGAGCTGTGTCAGTACAGAGAGGTACCTAACCCAGCTTGATAGGTATTGGAGAGGAGGTAATAGCCAGATTTAATTTTAGAGGATGAGAAAGCTGTGGACAGGCAAACAAGACTAAGTATAGGGGTGGTGAAAGGCAGATCAAAGCAAAGAGAATAGCTCTGTAAAGGCAAAGGCTCATGCCTCCTTTGCCCCTGAAGGGAAGAAATTTCAATCAATAGAAAATTCAGGGCAAAGAGAATTGAGTCACCTTTTGATGGGGGTAAATTGATGTCAGTGTCCTAGGAGAAAATAGAAAGCAGCTCTCTTATAATGAATTTGTTTGACTTTTGAATTACCAAGTAAAACTGAGGTATCATCAACCCTTGGCTAAGTGAGAAACTTGCTAACAGAACACCTGTTTTAGTGGGAAGGGATAAAAGGCTTTGAGAAGTATAAAAGCACTGTGATTATATGGATTATTAATACTAGCACAGTGTCAACCACCACCATCCCCAGCACTGAGATGTCCTTTACAATTGATGAAAAGAAGCATCTTCTCTGTGGATTGTAGCAATGCCAATCACTATATTTATGCAAGATGTCAACACTGGAGGAGATGTGCCCTGGCTGGTGTGGCTCAGTGGGTTCAGTATCATCCTGCAAACTGAAAGGTTGCCAGTTCAATTTCTGGCCAGGGCACATGCCAGATCCCCTGGCTGGGGGTGTGCAAGAGGCAACTGATTGATGTTCTTCTCACACATTGATGTTCCTATCCCTCTCTTTTATCTTCCTTTCCCTCTCTCTAAAAATAAATAAATAAAATCTTAAAAAAAACATTGGGGGAGACGTGATGAAGCTGAATAGGACTTCTCAGAAACGTTTCTTTGCAACTTCATTTACAACTTTTAAAAGTTAAAGAAAGAAGAAGAGGAGGAAGAAGAAGGAGGATGAAGATGAAGAGGAGGAGAAGAAGGAGAAGGAGGAGGAGAAGAACCAGTGCAAGCTGTTTTGACTATAATGCTCACAGCTGGCTGAATAATGGCTTCCCTAAATATCCACGTACTAATCTACAAAATTTGGGAATGTTACCTTATATGGCAAAAGGGACTTGGAAGGTGTCATTGTGTTAATGACCTTGGATTGGGGAGATTGTCCTGGATTATCTGGTGTCCTGGATTACCTTAGATGTACAATAATCACAAGGGTCCATATACCAGATAGGCAAGAAGGTCAAAGGAGGAAGTAGAAAAGAAGACAGTGAAAGCAAGACGGAGTGATGTGAGGAAGGGATCACAAGTCAAAGAGTGCAGGTGCCTTTAGGAGCTAGAAAAGGCAACAAAATGAACTTCCTATAGAGCCTCCAAAGGGAACCAGTAATGCTGATGTTTTGACTAATGACACATTTCAGATTTCTGGCCTCCAGACCTATAAAAGAATAAATCTATGTTGTTTTAAGTCACTAGGTTTGTGTTAATTTTTTATAGCAGCAAGAGGAAACTAATACAATGCTCAGACTATGAACAGATTTCTCTTGTTTTAAGAATTCCATATCTTCTTGGCTATCAGTGAAATCCATACATACATTCTAGCCTGCTAGTATTTAAATGTCCTGCCTCAGATATCACAGTAGACATTGTAATGTGTCTCTCAGATCTCCCTTCAAGACTGAAGCACTTCTTCCCCCAGCTGCCCCTATATGAAGAAAGTGGTATCACCCTGCATGTAGTGACAGGAGAATAAAGGAGTATAAAGGCCCAGCCCATTGATCCCAACTGAGGACAATGCTGAGGGCCATTCCTTCAAAAAACTTCGTTAAAATTGCACCAGCATCCGCGTTTCCTTTTGCCCAGTCCTGCTCCCTTCCTCTGTATTTTGATTCTGAAGCACAGAAGAATAAATGCCCACCTGCCAATCTCCATCTGAGTCTGCTTTCTCAAAAACCCAACTTATTGGGTTAATTTTTTTTTTTTTTATATCTGCTGACAATAATCTACCAGCTCTCCTATAACACATCAAGCTGAAAAATCACTAACAAGAAAGTAAGATCCTCTCAAAGGAGAACATGGCCATTCACAAACTGTCTCTCAGCTGAGGTCTCAGGCGCAGTGTGTCAGGGAGGAAGGAAGAAAGCCCCAGGGAAGAGGTGCAGATTGGAATGTCAGGCACTGACATTTATGAAGTTACATAAGGATGAGGGATGCGTTGTCATTCACTGTTCATTTAATTCTTACTATGGCCCTCTGAGATCATGTCCTCCTCAGTTTTTTTACAGGTGAGGAATCTGAGGCTCAACCTGGGTAGCGGATATAGCTTGGAAATAGTTGAAGCAAGAACTGAATCCAGGATTGTTTGAATAGCGTCCAGGTCTTTCCATGCTATCAGGAGTTAGGGTTCCTTGGGCAGATTTAAGGAACTAGCTAGTATAAGGAGCGTCTATTAACTGCTGGAGATCACTGAGGGAGGCCTGGGCATGGGGAGGACGCTGCTGCTGAATCCATAGGAGAAACCACTCCTCCAATTCCATAAAAATCATGCAGGGTTTGATCTTCTCCTGCAGGCATGTTCCCACTCTCCCGGGCTTTTTCTTTTCTGGTTCTGCGAGCTTTCTAACCTCAGTGCTTTTGTCATGTATAGTCCCTCTACCTGGAATGTCTCTCTTCCAGGTCTCTCTTTTCTTCCAGGTCTGTCTTTCCTTCCAGAGTCAACTAAAATGCTATCTCTTTTGAGCCTTTTCTGATCACCCCAAACAGAAGCAACTCTCCTGCCTCCAAATATCTATAGCATGTAGTGTCTATATTACTGCTATGAGAGTTAGCACATCAGTCCATGGTATTGTAGTTGCTTTTGTATGAATTGTATTTTTCACACTTAACTAAAACCTGAAGGAGAGCTGGCTTAGACATACCATATCTGAAACCCCTAGACTCAGCATAAAATTAGTGGCTATACGTATTTAATGCTTAAAGTACTCTAGAAACACTCAGTTCCTCACACTTCTATTTCTTTTAACAGGTAAATGGTCTGTTTGCTACATGCATCTTTTATCCTTATCTGCACGGTGAACTTCTTTCTTTAAAAATCAAGGTGTGTCCCCTTTAACAGTACATCTTCTCTGAACTTGTTTCCTTAATGGAATTAATCATGCCCCTCTTCATTTTACTTTATATCTAACACATATATTCATTGTGGCATTTATGACATTGTTATACTTGTTTGTATGCCTTTTTTAAAACCTGCTTCCCCTGCTAATGTAAACACCCCATGGAGGAAGGCATTATGTGTTACTTAACTCTATACTCAGCTCTTACTATGGTACCTAGACTATAATAGGTGCTCAATAAATACCAATTGAATTAAAAATAAACACAAAGTGTGAAGCCAAACAAACAAACAGAACAACAACAACAACAACAAAACACAACTCAGAGGAAACCCCAGATGTACATTCTTACCGCCAGGAGCAAATAACTTAATATCCATGAGTTGGAAATAATGCCAACTTCAATCATAAGACTATGGTGAGGATAAATAAGATGACACATATAAAAAGAGTTACACGAAATGAAGCCCAGAAAAGGCCAGCTCCTCTTAATTTAAATTCAGTATTAGTTTGTGACCACATTGTTCATACCTTTTATGTTTTATGTGCTCAGGGGATAGCAGGGCTTTTAAAGCCACTTTAGGACAACACAGTGTTTTGATGAACTCTTTTGCAGTTTCTCTGTTATCATTATTAATAATGGTAGTGATAATGAAGGAAAAAAAAGGAGGAGGAAAAGTGGGAGAAGGAGGAAGAAATGTAGGAGGAGGCAGGGAGAATAGGAGGCAGAAGAAAGCTTCCAATATATTCAATGTATTCTTATTAAATTGCTGACCAGGAAGTCTAATTTATACTTCTGTTTCTAAACAAAGAACATTTGGTAGGGATACATGTAAATTCTGTTTCCAAAACACGCTTAAAGGATGAGGTCATGCTAGGACTTTGCTCCCACCTGGCTCAGAGTTACCAAGGTCACACTAACCATCTAAGGACATGACTTCTGGCTAGAGGAAGCCCTGGTGAAACGTCATGGGATATCAGCACCTTTGCAGAAATCATGAAACAACCCCCCTGAAATCTATACATATTAGTAAATTTAGCCTGCAGTGGCCCAGTCAAATTTGGCCTTTTTAGGAAACAATTTTTCATGGCAGAGAAGAGCAGTTGCTCCTCAGCTGAAATGCAGAATTATCAGTGTTCACCCCCATATGCTAAAAGCTTTCATAATTGGAGTTATGGGTTTTATTTTTTTGAACCTTTGCAGTGCGATCGCACCCCAGCTCGGAGCCACGAAGCAGTGACTGCAGATGGCGTAGGAGGTTATCGCTGCCGACAGCCTGTGCTCGTTTCCCTTCCCTGCCTGCTGTTCAAAGAGGGGAGAGGGATCAGATTTAAAAGCTAATCGCTAAATCTGAAATATGATTATTAAGATGAATAGTGCTCACGTGCACACCTCAGAGGCAGTCATGTGCTTTTTAAGTGCTGTATTTCAGTGTTCCTCCTTCAGACCCTTCTCTCTGAGTTTCCTAGCCTCTAACACTGTGCCTCACAGCTCACAGCAGCGAGATTCACAGCAACACTCCCAGCCCTTCCAGAGGCTCTGTGTGAAAGGCCGTCTCGTCCCAATGCACCTATGCAGAAACCATGGCTCAGAGAAGTTACAGAATGTGCCCAGAGTCACACAGCTAGAAAGTGATGGCAGCAGAACTGGAACCCCAATCTTATTAAGAGTAACTTTCCAGAAGTGTATGCTGCTTTTGTTGTGGACACAAAATCACTGGTCAATATGAGAAAGTATCTGAACAACAAAGAGAAGGCAACATTTCTATCACAGCTCAATTACTATAATATAAGCTTTAATATTCATTGTGTTAAACAGGCGTTACATATTCCAATGAA
This sequence comes from Furipterus horrens, assembly GCF_987537825.1. Lineage (NCBI taxonomy): Eukaryota > Metazoa > Chordata > Mammalia > Chiroptera > Furipteridae > Furipterus > Furipterus horrens. Next base: position 62,005,263 of record NW_028327172.1, on the reverse strand, counting down.
ACAACTATATACTGGACAAACCTGACACGGGACTCATAACATCGGTGGCTTTGCCATGAATTTCCCTCATTTTCATCTTCTCCTCCAGAGACTGAAAGCACAGCCCACAAATAAGCCATCTTTCTGTGCCAGTGACAGCCTCCCCTGCTTCCCAAGTGTCCACACCTAATTTTCGTGATCAGCATGAAGCTTTTTTATGCATGTTAGCCCTACGTTTTCTTGGTCCTGAATTAGATCTATTTTGTCCATAAATTCAAGCAGGCTACAGCGTGGGCCACTGAGAATTCTTAGATTTGTGACTATCCCTGTGTTTGTCACATCCACTCATAAAATCCAGTAAAATATTAGTCACTTCTTTTTATTTCCATCACATGGGGAATTTCTTTAGAGGCCCATTTGCACAAAGAAATGAATATATTTTATCTGTTAATGGAAGTGACCATGCACATATAAAGAGTAGAAAAAATAAGCCATGCTGAGGGGGAGAGGATGGAAGATATTTTTTAATTGGTAAATACTACATTTTTGAGGGCAAATTTATAGTATTCTGTGGATAACAGTAGGTACCCACCAGACTGAGAGCTCCTGAAGCAGGAATTTTGTTTTTTCTTTCTTAGTACCACCTCTCACCTTATGCGACAAATTCTTTTACCAACCCTGTTGAATTAGAATAGCAGAGAATGTACCTCAAGTACCTCTGCCTGGCATTCAAGGCTCTAGTGGATCTGCCCTCAGCTTCCCTTTCTTCTTAACTCCTATGACGACCCTCCCTTACAGTATTCCCAGTGTGCCCAGAGTTTCAGGGCATACTTTGCACTTTCCCAATCACATTTCCTTTAGTTCCATTTGCCCCTGCCATTAAAATGCTGCTTCTCTCTCTGCTGACCCAGAAAAACGATCACGTCCCCATCTGAGCATTTCCTGACCCTTCTGGTCAAAATGAAGCTGCTTCATGTGCTGCATGTTCACACAACACCCTGTTGTGATGCCCATGCCCTGCTTTGTATTTTGCTGGTTATTTGCATGTTCTCCTCCCCCCGGAAGATAGAACTCCACGAGGATAGGAAACAGGTACTAGCTAATATCTGTAGAAATTAAAATAAGAGAAATCTGGCTATTTTAAATGTATGGCTGCATATCTTCAAAAATATTGCTAGTAGTGGGTTGACACATGCATAGGGGATAAGCACTCGATCCTAGAACTTGGCATGTGTGGTCGGCCTGAGAGCACCAAGGGACGGGAGGCGCAGGTGAGGCAGCTCAGCTGTCGGTCTTGTTCCACAGCAAGGGGAACAATTAACACGGACAACTTCATGTCATCAGGGCACTGTAAGATCCCAGACCATGTGAGGGTAGATGGTGGTCCGCAGGATTAGGTGGCCTGGTATAAAGTACATGCTCAATAAATAAGGTGTCCTCTATGCTCCACAGCTATCCGGCACTTACACCAAACTGTACTTTAACGGGTGACAACTCTGTCCCTCAGCACTGGAGACTGGGGCACTTTAAAACATAGCCTCAGCACCTAGATCAGTACTTAGTACGCAATCACACAATCAGCTCTAGGGAAATAGAGAAATGTCTGTTGAACAAAGGAAAGAAAGCATGTAAGAAGAAAAGAAGGAAAGACAATAGACACGCACATGGATGTTTGCAGCTTAGCTTTTCAGGAAACATGACGGAGATCGTGAACATGATGAGACAGAAGGTGTTCTGGGCCTCACCACAATGTGCCCAGCATTCCCTGTTCAGAGACAGCTAAACTGCAAGGGGGAGGCTCTGTGGGAGAGCTCCTGGGGGGTCAGCTGGGACGTGCTCCGGGAGCAGATGGGTGAGTCCTATGCCCTGCGGAGACCTCGCAGCAATTGCTCTTTACCATGGGGGTTGACATATGTGTGCATGTGCTTGTGTGGACTGAAAAGAAACAATAATGTAAATTCTCAACCATGTCTTAGAGATCTAATTTTTTTTCCCCACAATTAATTTTTAGAAATAAAAAATTTAGAATATGTAGGTCAATTAAGACTATACAATATCTCCCCACATCCCTATACTCTTGCGAAATATGCCTCCTTAATTCGCTGCCTAAATTCAAAATCAAAATATATAGTTTCCCCTAAACTGCTGTCACATGCTATTTTACTATCTCAGCAGTGAGCTGTGGGCATCAGAGTGCACCGGAGAAGCTGTGCTCATCTCAAGTCCTGGCATTTCCTCAAAGTCATCTAAATAGGGCTGTAGGAATTCCACAGATGTGACCTGAGCCTTCTAGGAGTGTCTGCCATGAAGACACCCTGGTCAGTACCCAGCTATCCGGGCCTGATACTACACAGGATGGGGGAACATCACGCAGCACTTGCTTGCTGTGAGGAGAACTCAGAAATGCTAAGAGATGAGATGAAGAACACAACCCTGCATTGTCAGCAGGATGACACTCATTAAGAGCCACCACTGATTCCACTTTCAGCGAAACCCCATATCAATGAAATAATCACTTTTCAAATGCTGTCATTCTGCTGGAAGAAAGGTGACTATAGGATACTAAATGGCAGGCTTGGTTGAAGCTCTCTGCAGATAACTGAGACTCTCTCAGAGCCTCGGGGACTATCCATCCAGCATTTCCTCCTGGCCAGGTCCTGACCAGATCTCTCCTGTGGGCTTCTTTACATGTATCTAGGAAAGGAATCCAGGGAGCATTCAGACCTTCCTTCCCTAGCCTGGCTCTCATTACTCTGCCTACTTTCCTTTCTCATCAGAATACAGCCTTGGGGGTGGGGGTGGGCGGAGAATTTGTGGAGGAGGGATAGAGAAAACTTGCTACTCTATAGGTCAGAATTTGTTCCACAATGAAAATTTATTTATCCTCATGTTTTTTATAAATATATTACCAATTTGTTTCTCAAAGAAAATCCTTTCTTCCTTCCTAATGGAATGCACTGATCTCAATACAGGCTGTAAAACTACATTTTGCAATACTTTAGATGCCATCAATAAATTAAAATATTGTTATATAAAACTAAGATCAGATGAACACAATCCCAATACTGAGTAATGATTCTGAAATCACTGCCCCCAGACTGCTTTGCACTTATTGACACAGAAGCCAACATCTCCCCTTCATCATCTGTTCCACGAAGCTTCTGAGGCCAAGAGGTAGAATCTTGAATAGTCACAACTTTTCACAATCCCGGCTTCTCTCTACGAGGCCCCTCCTGCTTGTTACCCCATCAGTGTCTCCTGGAATCCTACCCATGCTCCAAGACCCAATGCAAATGCCACCTTTTCTAGAGTTGACATTTCATAAAGCCTCAGTCAGTAAGAGCTACTATTTCACATTTGTTCCCATAGCTCTTTGTGATAACATTTAAATTGGAATATGTCTTATTCTGTCTGTGATTTCTTGCTGCTACAACTCTAATGAAAAGCTGCTAACCATTACAGTCATTACAGTTAGTGCCTGGCATGATACAATTAGATGGCTTCACAAAAGGACAGACCTCTTGAATTGACTTTCCTAACTCACTAACCCCATTAGTAGAGGTAAGAAATCACATAAGCCAGGTGCTCGACACTATAAAGATGAAAGACGGGTACCCATTTGTTGGTTGTTAGGCTATGATCTAAGAAATCTGGGTTCTAATCTCATCGCTGACATTAACATTCCCCTCCTCAATTCACACAATGTTTAACCTTTAGTTTATCAGCCGCTTACTTAGTAAATCTTATCAGTACCAGTAACCTTTGCTTTGTTACATCATTGTTTGCTGCACTGTAGGTTATAGTGCCCGCACTTCCATAAGTACTCTACTCTTATCACCTTCTTTTCACCACCAAGATGTTAGGCCAAGAGAACATGCAGAGGTGCCAACAGAGAAAAAACTCATGTCTTTCGTGAACACACATACCTAAGAAAACATGGCTACAGAGGAAACAAGATGTGGCTGTGCTGTGACCTTGGGCAAGTTACTAACCCTCTGTGAAACAAGGATACTAGAGTCACACCTGCTCAGACTGTGTAATTATGGGCATACAAGAGCTAAGGTCTGGAAAACACTTAACATGAAGTGCCTCCCCAAATTAGATTTTCTGATGTATCTTATCTGTACTATCTCTTAATTATAGTCCAGTTGCTTAGTATTTCCTTATTTTCGTTTGTTGATAGTGAATCCCCAACAGATTTTTAAACTGGACACTTTCTATAGATAAAGGCTTTTGGAAAGATTTCACATTTCCTGTCTTCTTAACAAGGGTGAGGAACAAACACAGAGATCTTATTACTTATGAAAAAATGCAGCTTTACTGTGATCATCTAAATCTACAGACACACGAGAGAAGAAAAAAACTTTTGCCAAAATTTATTGGTCCAACCAACCAGTTATGTTAATTCTATCTAACTGCCAGCAAAAAGGTCTAAGGTTAAGTCTTTTCTCAGCTTCACAGGATGGGAATGATAATAAACATAGCTATTCTTAGGAGCTAAAGCATATTTTGCAATTGTAACTGACACCATTTGACTTTCACTTTTTGGTAAGCTAAATGATTTGCAATATATTTTCTTGTTTGAAACAATAGATTCTTCATCTTAGTAAAATTACCTTTGCACAATGTGACCCATCTTCTTATTCACGATTTGCACTACTGCTCGAGAACACTGCTTAACAAACATAACAAAGGTCTTTGAAAAATATCTTCACCCTTGGAAAGCCCTGGAATTGTGTATCTTTTCAGCTCTCCACACTTTATGACCCTTCAAGTTTCATCCTCTCTCTGAAGTTTCCTTCAATATTTCTAGGATTGAGCACTTAACTATGTGACAGGAACTATACTGGATGCCTGATATGGAGATTGATCTCATTCCTTCCCCTACAACACGGATGTGGGTGTTGGCATTACATTACCCACAGTTTACAAGTAGACACTTGTTCTAGGTTACACAGGTGGAAACAAATGATGGATCCCAGATTTGAAACCAGGTCCATGTGTCCAGATGCTACATTCTGAACTGCTATTCTCTATTGCCCTGGCCGCCCATAACCTTCTTTACCTTCATGTCTCAGTGACTTTCATAGTTCATAATATATATTAGAAACACAATAAATTATTGTGGGATAACGGTCATAATAATAGCCAACATTTTTTTGAGCATTTTCTGTATCAAAAAGCATTCTAGGAGGGTTACATATGTAAACTAATTCTTGTAAAAGTTTTTAAAATTAAACTCATGAAGGTGGCATTGGTTAATAAAATTATACAGGTTTCGAGAGTGCATTTCTACAATACATCATCTGTATATTGCATTACATGCTTACCACCGAAAATCAAATCTTCTTGGTTACCATATATTTGACCCCATTTACTCTTTACCATCTCCCTCCTAACCCCCCTTTCCCTTTGGTGACCACCATACTGTTGTCTGTGTCTATGATAAACTCATTTCATATTAACAGTTCTGTGTGGTGGGTACTATTATTTCCTTTTACAGATGACAAAACCGAGACACACAGGGATTACTTAATGAGATTGAGAGCCAGAGAGAGAACACCAACCTCCTATTCCTCGTCTACCCTCGGTCCACACCCAGACTAAGGTCTGCAGGAGTCCACACATCTTCTCTGCTCAGAAATAAAGTAGGTACTCACACCCCACTGCCTTGGGTTTATTTCTTTACCCATTTGTACCCTACTCCTAAATCCTCTACTGGGTAATTATTTCCCACAGGTGACGTAAGGTTTCTTGTCTGGCAGGTCAATAGGTTTGGTTTTCTTTTCATAATCTTACTCATCAGGTTTGGCATGCCAACGAGGCTCCTCTTTCTTGAGCACAACAACCCTGTGCAGTGGGGATTACCCTCTTTTTACAGACAAGGAAGCTGGGGAACAGAAAGGCTAAGTAGTAATCTGGGATTTGATAGTAGACAATCTGACTCCTGAGCCCGGCCTTTAATTCACATACTGCAAGACCATGCATGACTCACTTTCAGTCTTCAAATTCCTAAAGCCTGCCATTGGTAAAAGTGATCCCATACTAAACTGTATTATATTGCATTGCATCGTTTTGTATTGTATGGTGTTGACCTTACATTAAATGGTATTGCTATGCAATTGCTTCTTAATATGTGTCCTATTTGATTGTAGACTGCTGACATAATGCCATATTTTTTTCCTTTAGTGCCTTCAGAGTGCCACTCTCAAGTTCTGGACTTACTATTTGTTGAATGCTAAACTGGAGATTCTGTCCCAGATAAATGTCTGTGCAAGTAGAACCAGAAAAGTTCTACAATTCCAGACCACTAGAGAGGGCTTCCCAAGTGCTAATGAAAGTCTTCTATTTCTCTCTTCTTTCCTTACTCTGTATACCCTTCCCTGAGCACTTCTTTCTTCCTCATTCAATTACCCTCTGCACCTCACTTCTCCCTTCACAACTTTCCCATATGTCTCCTCCTGCATGTCCTCAGACATCTCAGAATGTTGAGACTGAATTTGACCTTCAGAAACCTGCTCCTCCTTCTGGAAGGCACTGTGGACCAGCCTGTTTCCTGGGTCAAAAACAGCAGCAGGAATCAGCTCTTGAAATTTGTGTCAAAGGCCTAATACTAAAGATAAGAATAATAATAAACATCAGGAACTGTAGAACAAACTTACACACTGCACTTTATTTTTAAAAATTTGGCCTACATAATTATCCAAATATAGAAAAGTTTTCTGTTTATCCATATGTACTAGACAATCATTTTTATTTCTGCTTATTAAAAAAGCAAACATACAGCTCTATTTCCTATATGCATAGTCTTTAATGAGTCAGAGAAGTGAAATAAAGTGAACTGCCCTTTCCTTGCAACGAATTAACATTTATTTAATTTATATTGTGCATAAGGCCGCATGCTCGTTACTTATTGTAATCCTTACAACTAGCCCATGGAGTTGGTATTATTATTATTCACATTTTATAGATGAGTCTATTGAGGCCAAAACAAATAAAATGAGTTGCCCAAGTTCACATGGCTGGCAAATGACAGTGACAGGATTTAAACCTACATTTGTCCCCTAGAATATGTAAGCATCTTCCTTATACCAGGTAGGCTCCAAATAAACCAAATCTGAAAGCAAAAAATAAAAATAAAAAAGTGATAATGAGTTTTGCTTATTTTTCTTACATCAGGTAGACTATAAGTTCCTTAAAAGTGTTAACTATCAAGTTTCCAAATTTAAATATTTAAATAGTTATTACTATTGTGACATATGATGACTTATATCAGGACTTTATAAATAAGTGATGTATAGCTAGCTAAGACTAGACACAAAAATATAGTTCTAGAGAATGAACAGAAACTCATACTTATTTTAAAAAAAAAGAGAGATATACAGAAGCACAGATTTTTTTTAAAGCACCTATTATGTCCTAAGGACTATGGTGGTTGATAATCTTGGAGAAATAAGACACAACCTAGCCCTTAACGGGCTCTTAGCCCAGGGGAAGAATACACAGAAACAATAATGTGTAAGAACATTGTTCAAGTTCTATGACAGGAGATGTTACCAAGTAAGTGACGAATCAGCAGCATGTCAATCGTGTGTAACACAGATTGTTTTTTCTGACTTTGTGGTGTTTGCAGAAATAAGAACTAAGGGTTAACAGTTACAAATTGAGAAAGTAAACATCAAACTTCATGTTTGTAGCTACCCCCCAAATGAAAAGTCAGATAATGCTAAGCCTTGATGCCTGTTAAGCTACCATCAACTTGAGCCCAGTAGCTGCTGCCTCCAAGGGTGGTGTGTGTGTGCGTATTTGTATATAAGCTCCCATTTTTCATTAAATTAACAGTTTTCAGGAAGGTTACCTATAGACAGTTTCTACTGGAACCTCGCTGAATACACTATTTCATCTTGGTAAGAGTGCTCACCAAGGTAAGAACAGATAAAGTCCCAGATAAAGTCATGCACTGACATTTAAGGTGACATGCATAAAAAAGATCAAGGCAGTATTGACAGGGAGAGAAAGGGCTGAGCTACAGAAGTATGTGGGGGGGGGAGGTGCTGCAGGTGAAAAGTAGTGATGGGAAGATAGAGCAAAAGGTGGTAACATTATACGATTGATTTCTCCTCCTCCTTCCATTTTTACTTCCCTTTCTCCTCCCTTTTCTGTCTCCTTCCTTGCATCCCTCCCTATGCTTACACTTCTCATGACTTCTCCAAAGCTCCTGTTCTTCCTTGTGATCCACAGCTTGAATTAAGGACAAAGGCAACCACAAGTGCTCAAGACAGCTCTCACCCCAGACTCCAAAGGGCACTGGGAAGCTGCCTCAGTGGGGGCTTAAGTGAATCGACTGCACTTTACATGTCTGGCTTAAGACATGGAACAAAGCACCGTGACCTCCTGTTAGAAACAGATATGACGGTGACTGGAAAAAACTCAGGACAGGATAAATGAATCATTCATATGAATAAATACACTAATACATGCCCTGAAAGGTTTATCTCCCATCCTCATACCTGTGAGGAGGCAATGTTTGTATCTCTAAGGGACATTTGCATTTCAAGATACTTGCATTGAGTTAATACACACATCTACTGATAAATGTCTTTACACATGGTCTATATGGTCTATTTAGAGAATATATGCTTGGAAGCATGTCCAAATGACCTTCAAAATCAATACAAACTAAATTAAAGCTCTATCTGTTAAAGGCAGGCACTGTCAATTACAACCTTACTATTTGACACCAGAGGCACACCCTCAGCTCTCCCTTCTCTAATCTTTGAAATGATTTACCTTGTCAGCACTCTCATAGAGAGGACACAGAGTGGGTTAGTATGAGATTTAAGTAAACTAACAATTGATTCTAAGGTACCTGCCATGTGCCTGGTTCTATTAAACATATTAATACATTAACTCATTTAATCTCCTACACTCCCATGTGAGCCACATGAGGGGAATATTTTGTCTTTATTCACCTCAGTACTTGCAGAACAATTCCTGGCACATTGGAGGGGCTTGATCCAGCTATCACCTACTGGTCCTCCGCACCCATCATTGACCCTCCCCCTCTCCCTCCCCAGTGCTCTCCGCTGTGTCACGGGGGCTAGAAGCCTGAGAACTGTGTCCCCAGAATCTCATCAGCAGGGTTACAGCTTAGATTCTTCCAATCAGAGTAACTTGCATGAGTCCTGGGATGTGGAAGGGTGGTAGCCTACTGACACAGGATTTGCACTACACAACACTGCTGTGGCTTCTTAGTGTCCTCAGACTTCACAGTTCACTGTTGGTCTCCATTCCAGGGCTTGCAAGAAACAATTGCTCCCAAGTGGCTTCTTCAAATTTCCAATTTGGGTGTAGCCGTCCTCCACCCCTGCCTATCACTGCCCCTCCTTCCAATGGTTTCTAAGCACACTAATACCCTGAATTACTTCCCTTTCTGCTTAAAATATCTGTTTTCCTGACTGCCTTAATGTTCTATAAATATGTGTTAAACAACTGAGTGAAAATAAAACAAAAAGCAATTCAATGGGCAGTAGTATTCCTACCTTGCAGTTGTAGAATAGACTCCTAGGGTGAAATAAGTTACAATTACACAGCCAACTATTAAATGTCAGAGCTGAGAGTTGAGCCTTAGACCGTCTGATGCCAAAGTGCTTTTCCTTTTTCCACTCAGACACTGCCCTCAGTGGGTATAACATACCACATTGCTGCCAAAATCTTATCTCAGAAGGTAAAAACTGTTGTTTTTACTGTTCCCTCTGCTAGTGCACCATTGCAGCTGGAAACTTTCTTATAAATGAGACGGGTAAGCTGTCTATTACATATGTATTAGACTCCACAAGGAACCCTGTTAAAAATGTAATTGTATCTGCATTATCAGTGGACACTGTATCTACATTATCAGTGTGTGATCCACACTCCAAGCTTCCAAAGTATTAATTGAGTGAGTGAATAAGAGAATGAATATAAGTTCACTGGTTTTACTTGGTGAAAAGTTTCTTTGCAGATAAATTGTATGCTCTACTCAGGGGTTACCTGGGTTGTAAGCTGCTTGTGTGTTGGTATTCAAAAGAACCTATGCATCCCTATGTTCATAGCAGCATTATTTACAATACCCACATGCTGGAAACAACCTAAGTGCCCATCAGTAAATGAGTGGATTAAAAAACTATGGTACATTTACACAATAGAATACTACGCAGCAGAAAGAAAGAACTCCTACCATTCATGACAGCATGGATAGAACTGGACAGTATTATGCTAAGTAAAATAAGCCAGGTGATGAAAGACAAATATCATATGATCTCACTTATAAGAGGAAACTAATGAACAGAATAAACTAAAGAGAAAAATAGAACCAGAGGCATGGAAACAAGGAACAAATTGACAGTGACCAGAGGGGAGGTGGGAGGGAGGTAAGAGGGGAAAGAAGAGGAAGGGTCTAGTCAAGGAACTAGTATAAATGACCCATGGACATGGATGACAGGGTGGGGATTGACTGTGGGAGAGGGGGTGGGTGGGGCAGGGGAGAGCAATGGAGAAAATTGGGACAACTGTAATAGAACAACAATTTAAAAAAATGAAAATTGCCTGTGTCCTTCCCACTGTCCAGCACAATTGCAATACCACCAAGGCTACTGATTTTCTTTGAGAAACCTCAGGTGTCAAGAGCATTGTGATTCTGAGGCAGCTAGAGATAAGAGTCCATCTCTCCTTTCCAAAGGAAGGATTCATGTACTGAAACCACTGTATTAACCTACTTCTGTTGTAATGTGGTAGAAAAAGCACTGCATTTGGAACCAAGTAGACCTGGGTTCTCACCCTGACTGCTGCCACCTGCTAGACTGGAAGTCATGGACAAGCTACACCTGTGACCTCATTATTCTCCCTTATAAAATGGCAGTAGTGACATCTCCAGAGCTACTGCAAGGTGAGTTATTGCACACAGAAAGCACCCAGCACAGCACCTGGCCCATGGTATGGAGTCAGTGAGTGAAAATAGTACATGGCTGGTCCATGTCAGTCCACAGGCCCTCCAGTCCCAAACAGGCAGCAGTGGTGGTGCAGCGGAGCACTTAAAAACATCTTTTGTACACTCATAATTGCACTACCTAGAGAGACTATGTAATTGCAAAGAACTGAGTATCTGCATGTTATAACTTTTGTAGGCTTCATGGCGGCTGGTGTCTTTGGGAAGGGAGAGTGGGAACGTCCGGCAGAGAGTGGGTGGAGCAGAATTGTCATACCTTACTTTCCCTTAAGAGGAGATCCAAAGCTAGGCTTGCTAGGAGATTCTGGGGGTGGACAGTTGAAGTTGGGTGCCTTTTGCACGCCAGAAGGTAATAAAGCAGTAGGAGTGAATGAGGTCACGGATAGTGTGGGAAAACTGAACCACACTTGACCTCAGAAAACTCATAGTACTAATCTTTAGCTTGGTGCTTGGCACACAGCAGATTCCCAATAAATATCAGATTGGAAATCATATTAATCTTCCTTAACATGAATGTGTCCCACACTTCTCTTATGATCTAGACTCGACATATCCTTGAAAAGCTAACTGAAGCATGTATACTTCCTGAAAATTCTGCATTTCTCAGTTTGAAAAAATCCTTTTCTGAAAGTCCATCAGTCAGCACTAATACTGATGAGATTTCCCACCCTACTTACATAGCCTAAGCTCCCACTAGACTTTGAGGGCAGAAGACATATTTTTTTGCATGGTTGAAAATGCATTTGTCCAGCAGGAGCTTGAAACTAAGTGCTTGATTAAACAACTAGTTTTAAAATATTGTCAGAGAAGTAAGAAATACATAGAATGCTTTAAAACTTTAGAAGTGTGGAAAAATAAAATGTGTGCACATAAGTGACTGGTGCTCAGCTTGGAGAGAAGACTTAAAACACCATAAGAAAGAAGGCACTGAACCACTGGTAAGAGGAGAACTGGGGTATGAGGGAGAATCTTGCATGGAAGAGACTGGTAGAGTTGGTTCTAGGAAAGACAAGTCGGCTCCCCATTTCTTAACCATTGCTGGGTTTCTTTCTTGAGTTAAGTACTGTGCTAGGCAATGCAGATATGGCAATGAATAAGGCACAGTATTTTCTCTCAAAGACTTTAAGTAACAGGAGTAAAACAAGGACTAGCTACAACATAGCACACAGCTTAAAGCAAAGGAGAGTATAAACAGGGGGTATACTTTTGCAGTTAGATTAGCTCTTTGCCAAGGTGACAGGAGGGATATAATGGATAATTGTGACTTGGGGCTAAACAAGGTTGAAGGAAGAGATCAGAGAGAATTTCAAGGCTACAGAGTTTACCATTAAAAAAATCTTTTCAAATACATCTGTTGTTTACACTAAAATAATAAGCATTCAAAGCATCATGTGCCCTGGACAAAAGAAAGATAGATCAGGCATGCTGTCGTTCAACCATCACGCAACTTGCCTAAAAGAAAATAAAGAATCTGTACTGACATTTTGGAAGTTCTCTGAATGTTTTGTAGAGAATGAGGTGTACCACAGAAACGTGGGCTTGCAGTTGTCAGCTGTATAGGTTTGAGGAGTGAAAAGGACAATGACGTGACATAACCAGAGGTGCTTGGGTGTTGGCAGACAAGCCAAACTCTATTACACGCCACTGAGCTTTTCTCAGCCTCCTGCCCAACCCACCCCATTACTACCCCTATGATTTTATAAACATTTGTGCCCGTTTCTCTGCTTCATGCTTTCAGTGGCACAGTTTTTTAGATCACCCTCTCCCCTTGCTAGACGGAACTCATCATAAAAAAAGTATCTTATAGCGAACTGAAATCTTTCTTTTAATTCTCTCTCCTTCCATAAGACCTCTTCTGCCATCTGCAGTTATACGAAGGGACCAAAAACATTGGAAGTTATTTATAAAAAATTGTGTATTTATTCTTACATGTTTCAACTGCAGTCATCTTCACTTTGCATTTGATTCAATACACCTGTTGAGATGGTTTTTTCACTAACTCAAAAAAGGTTTTCAACCCATCGATTCTGATGCCTTTTAGTGCTTCTACCGTTTTTTATCTCACCTCTGTCATGTTGGCAAAATGTTTCCTTTCGAGGAAGTTTTTCCTCAAGGGAAACAAACAAACAAAAAGTTGTTCAGGGCAAGATCAGGCCCATTCACTTCACCATTTCCTGAGGAGATGAAGTGCAGAAACTGAGCGATGGAACTTAAGCTGGAGTCCGTGGAAGGCATGTAACTGGGTAGCACTGGTCGTATCTGGCATCACAGGTATGGTGGGAATTGAAGCAGGGTAGGATTTTCATAGGAAGAAGATAAGTGGAGACCTTTTTGACTTATGCATAGAAACACTCAACTGTCAGTTTGTAAAAATGTAGGAATAGAAAACCCATTTCCAACTCTTGTTCTCTAGTCTTGCCTACTTGTCACAGCACTGATAACACAATTTATAAGATAGAAACAAAAACCTATGGAGTCCCAGAATACACATTGCTGTTTCATCTCTCTGTTGCTTTGTATAAACTGCTCATTCTACCTGGGATATTCTTAGTCCTTTAGTTCTTTAAAATACTGTGGAGACATTCTTTTCAGAGAAGCTTTCTTTAGTTCTTCTAAGTAGAAATAATCATTCCTTTCCCTGGGGTGACTCTGCATTTTGATAACACTAATACAATTGTATTTATATCTTGATATTGTAATTTAAATTATAATAAAACATAAGTAAAATTGTGTATATATATATATTTGTCTTTCTGCTAAATTGATAGCTTCTAAAGCTTAAGGATCTGTTTTACTCAGCACGAAATCCCTAATCCATGGCAGAATTTACCTGACAATGCTGAGTTTAATTGAATCTCCAGGCAGCAAAGATATTTTTTTTTCATTCCCTGAACAATGAATTCCCTGGCCCATCACGATACTCTATTGGAATATGTTTTCAATTCCAAGCTTGCATTAATTGATCTGCCTCTTCAATGGATGCCTAATATAAGCCAGGCAGGGTATCAGGTCCTAGGGATAGAGCATTGGACAAAAAATATATGGTCCCTCCCCTCATGGACCCCTGCTGCCCTTTGTTCAAACTCATTCAAATTACTCATTCCTGTTAATTCACTATAAAGTAATATTCTTGCCTCTGGCAATAACTTTTCAATTCAGAAGGCCATGTATAGAAGTAAATTGGTTTTATGCTTCAGTTGAGAAATCTATGAAGAAATATTTTATGCTACTGTGCCCCTTGGAAAGTGTAATTTTTCTTTGTGAATACATATATGTGTGTGTGTGTGTGTGTGTGCGTGTGTGTGTATTTCTTTGCAAATGTACATTTCTATGCCAAATGTATGCATATATTATAAATATGCAATATACAAGTAAGATCCACAGAAGGATACAACAAATTTGTAAATAGAATGATCCTCTGACCCCTCAAACTTAGATCCACTTAATTAAAAACAGAGTATGGTTTATACCTTAACATAATGGCTTAAGATTTTCAAGTTTAGTGTTGGTCCTTTGTTTCTCTTAACCCTATTGTGAAGGCACCACAAGTACATTTATGCCCTAAAACTGAGAGAGACAGATAATCGCTCCAACCTTGAAAATAAAGGAACAAAAATTAATGCCAAACAAATTCAAAAAGCTCTCATATATTTCTCAGCACCCAGAACAGTGCTAAACAAAGTAAGCACTGAATGAATATCTTATGAATAACTGAATAAAAGAACAAATACTTGCAATTACAGAATTCTTCATTAAGACAAGCCAATGAAAAGAGTTTTAATAGGGAAAATGCCTTTAATAGGGAAAAGCAATCCAAAAACAAGACTTGATCCAAATGATAAAAAGAATTCCATGTAGATGATAAAAACTAAAACACAAAAGAGTCTTTCAACTCTTGGGGCAGTGATGTATACGTTGGTGCATGTAGTATCCCATCTACCTAACCCAACTAGCTTATCCTGCTGCTGAAGTCAGGAATCACTTTATATCCAGGGAATCCCAATGAGGATTAGAGAGAAGTGGATGTCCAATAACCTCCACATTAGCAACAGTCTTTCCAGGCTCTTTAGAACTGTCTTCAGCTACTGTGCTTTCATCATTCCTGGGCTTGTTCTACTCATCACAAATAAAGTTATTTTGGGTGGTGGTGGGTGATAACACCCAAGGAGAAGGTGAAAGCAGGAGGAAAGGCCAATGAACATTTACTGAGTGCCAACTTTTTTCAGGCTTTGTGCTAGATTTCTGAAAACCAACAATAACAAAACCCTCCACTGAAGGTTCTATATCTGGATACTCAATGCTCAATATTAGGAAGCACAATGGCCTTGGTATACATCATCCTTATTTCTAATTTAGTGTTGGAAAGTGTATCTATAGCCAAGAAGAATATAAGTCCCTTTGGGCTCTTTCATATGCACATAGTTTTAAAATTCTAAGTTTGTTTTGACACAGATTAAAAAATTTCATTAAACACCCCCTGCAAGTTCCATCCAATCTATGAAACAGGTTCCCTAGGGGATATCATACATGTTTGAACAAATCCATCTCATTGGATTGCTCCTGGGTGAGTCGCTAAGAATTCTAAAAGGCAGATAGATTCCTCTCTATTATTAATACATACATGCCCAAACATTTATCAGAGGAAAAGTTTGGCTATATAATTAAGTTAGTATTTCCAATAGTAGTATACTACTAAGGAGTGATTTGATTAAAATCTTTTTAAAACAATAAAAATGAATCAGATTTTTTTGTCAGTCTTGTCTGCTTCAGCATAGTCCGGACTGAAGGTGACAGCACTAAGACACCTGGCAAATCCCCTCCGGGTCTTTCTTTTCCTTACTTTTCAGGGCTGTTACTTTCACTGGTACAAAATCAGCACCTGCAATGGACCCAAAAACTGTTCATAAGGCAGATGATGAAGGGATCTTCAGACTTTTTGTAAATTTATGTGCAAAAATTAGGTTCACATACCATAACTTAATTAAAAGATTTTTTTAATACAAGAAAAATATTCACTTAATATTTTCCTTAGCTGTATGACAACTAAATAAGTTGAGAACAATGCTATCTTGTACTCATTAAGAACATGGCCTCCCAACATGGCATTCCATGAATATTAAATGCAAATGTGTGAATTATCTAGTTTCAATCAGGCTCCTGCATTCCTGGCTTTCCGTTATGAGAAAACATTGTTTTGTATATAGAATATGAATTAAGATTTGTTACTTAAGAATTAGATGAAAGTTAAAGAAATGAAGGGGGGCCGACTCCTTGAATAACACACCATGATGTAGAACTTGGAGGTCTCTATCCACTCCTTTATCTTTTACCCTTCTATCCAACATTATTGTGCTCCTCCTATGAATCAGTCAATGGGAGGACAAAGAAAAATCTCTGTTCTTACTAATGAGCTTCCTCTGGTGATGGTGACTCACATAAAAGAAAGTTTGTTGCGAACCAAGGGTCGCCGGTTCAATTCCCAGTCAGGGCACATTACAAGGTTGCATATCAGGTCCCCAGTTGGCGGTGCATGAGAGGCAACCACACAGTGATGTTTCTCTCCCTCTCTTTCTCCTTTCCCTTCTAAAAATAAATAAATAAATAAATAATAAATAAAATAAATAATTTTTTTTAAAAAAAGGAAGTTTGAAACGTGCATGTCCAGATTGTTTGGGATACACTGAGAAGATGGGATCACATCTGCTGGTGAGGAAGGAGAAAAAATGAATTCTAGGAAGATATAAATAAGTAATAATAATATTAATAATGCTTATTTATTTACTTATTGTTTAATCTGTATCCTTACTCATTTCTCTCTTCTGTATTATTTTGATAAAAATCATTTCATCTGTGAATGTCAGTGTGTACCTCTAAACAAATCTATTTTTAACATTACCACAATGCCATTATTACATCTAAAATATGACCAATCACTTATCATCAAATATCCAGTTCGTATTCAAAGCTCCAATTGTTTCATAAATGTCATGAAATTTTTTGTCCGTTTGAATTTGGATCCAATCAGGTTTGTGAAGTACAATGAATTTTCCTATTAAGTGCCTCTCCTACATCTCTTTCTTCCTTCTTACTTACTTGTTGAAGAAGTCTGAATTTTTAAGGATGAGTGAGGGATAAGACAAAGGAGAGGAGAGTAGGAAAAGAAAGCCAGAAAAATGGGTAGACGAGAGTAAAAATACTGCAAAGGCACTCATGCCTTCCTTGCTTTCCTTAAACATACAAACTCTGTGATCATTCTTATTTTACAAATAGCGCTCAGTATACACTACACCCTTACAATGTCTTCCTCCATATATCTAGTAATTTCTGTATCAGCTTCAAGGTTCCTCTCCAGAAATTATTCCTCAACTTCTCAGTCTCATGTTGTCTCTATCTTCTCTTGAAGGATGTATAATCTGGTGTCTATCAACTAACCATGACAGATGCTGGGTACAAAGGATAAATGAAATTAAATCTCTGCCCCTAAGAGACTCACTGTGAGATATTTTGGCAAGAAGTGCGGTGATGCCAACTCTGGCCCATCAGTGTACATTTTCCCATTGTTGTGTAAGGTATAAGTTGGAAAGCAGAATTTGAAAAAGTTAGATTTGATATAAAACCATTTCCACTTAAAGATGGAAAGCAACATTTTGTCAATAGGCTAAATACTTAGGTTGTGTGCTTTATTGCTTTTTCTAATGTTCTTATGCAAAAGTTCTAAGAAGACTAATATTGAAAGACTACACAATCAGATTATGATGAGTTTAGCTAGTTCCCTGTGGCTCATCTACATTTTATATTGCTATTGAAGCAACTAAAGCAAGCAATGTAAAAATGTATTACCCAGTCATATTTTAAAATGATGTTTTCAACTGTGGAAGGCCCAAGAACACTCTTACATTCACTTAAGGGCTGCCAATATTTCCTTGAGTTCACTTTTGGCCATTACAGTTGAAAAAACACATCTTCATGCTGTCCTGACCCATTTCACTCTGCTTCACCCAGGACGTACATCATCCATTGTCCAGTGCATGTTACTTGCCTGTTTGTCAGTTAGTAGTTGTCTCAGTTATCAGATTGCCTGACATGATATACAGAGCTTGTGCTCACATAACCCTTATTTTACTTAATAAAGGTCCCAAGTGCAGGAACAGTGATGCTGGTAATTCAGATATGCCAAAGAGAAGCCAAAAAGTGTATGTACATATAGGAAAAAACACGGTATATGCCATGGGATAATGACACCTTTTAATGGTTGCATGACATAGGTGCTTACCCATCACCCTTTCACTATATTTAGTTGCTTCTTGCTCTGCACTGAAGAGCTATCTAATTTGAAGAGGAAGGAGCCAGTGCCCCGGGAACATTTCCTACAAGGTTGCTGCAGCCTTGTCTAACTCAAGCATGTTTTCTGAGTTAAGTCAGAGGTTCCTCACTGACACAGCTGGGCTGGGAACCCTTGCCCTTGCCTGGCTGAGTGTTTTCTGAACAGATTTGCTGTACCAGAAGCAAATATATTTTGATTCCAGTTATTGCCATTATCGAGTGTTCTTTGAAAAGAAGCTAGACAAATGAGTATTTAGGAGTATGCTCACTATTGGGCAGGTAGGTTGACAGCATTAAGACAAGCTTCATGAGTAAAAAAAGAGAATGTTTTATGATTGCATTTGAATGTCAGAAAATCATAAACAGTATAAGCACGCTTCCCATGGAAAGTAAATAATAGTCTTGTCACTCCCTTTTTTTATGCTACGAAAGTGGAAAAACAATCCAAAATACAGCTAATTAAATTTGGAGTTAGGAGTTTTACTGAAAACTGGTACCTAGCCCATCCAAGAAAATCTTATCCAGGAAGTATTTTACATTCTCAATGTAAAGAAAAAGGTGATTATTGCCCAAGGCTACAGAACTGATGAACGAATAAATTACATAAACTGTGAATCACACAGACATCAAAGTCAAAGTCCAATGTTTCTATGGAACATTAATATCTGGCTAAAAGTATTTTATCCTAGTCTATGTCATTTTCAATATGTTATACACCAGGGGTCTCCAACCTCTGGGCCATGGACTGGTACTGGTTTGGGCCTGTTAAAAACCAGGCCGCACAGCAGGGAGTGAGCCTGAATGTAATGCACTTGAATCATTCCGAAACCATCCTCCCAATCCTGGTCCGTGGACAAAAAACTGGTCCCTGGTGCCAAAAACGGTGGGGACTGCACAATTGGCAAGCACATCTATTCAAAAAACCCCATTTGTCTATACCACTTTTTTAGCATCATAAACTTCATGATATCAAAATTCAAATAAATTTGAGGTATTCGGGAAGTCATTAACCTTCTTGATCAGGTTTCATCAGAAGCAAGGAAGGAGAATAAAAGATGACAATGGTATGGTTCAGCTCTAATGTACTATAATTTTGAACCAGGGGTCAAAAGTTTTAAGGTTTTATTGAATTGACTCCACATCTGTACTACATTATAAAAAATAAGACCAGTTGACCATGGTGTAGCTTAAAACACAACTGCCATCATTCAATAGCAGGTTATGGTGAAACTATAGGTTAGGTTTTCTGTTAATTATACTACCGAACAGAAGGCTTCAGGCTGGTAACTTCTGCAATGGTGCCAATGTAATGAGAAGCAGAGAGTTAAACAATTACCTGGTGAGTGTTTGTGACTGCAGAGAGCTTTATCCTCTGTCTTGAAGCCCTTCCCTCTCTCTTAACCCCTGGCAAACCCCTACTCATCATGGAAGTCAATTAAGAACATGCACCGTTATATGCTTGGCCTTTTCTTCATGAGCTTGTACCAACTCTGCTGGACATTTTTGTATGTTATGTGTTGTGCATATCAAAAGTTGAAGCTGGCTGTTGGATGCTGGGCCAGCAACCATCACCACCACCACCATCCCTTCCTAACAGCAACAGCTGCCAGATCTGTTTAGGAACTCATAAGGTCATGGGGGAGGGTGGGGGAGGGGGCGGCAGTGCGGGGAGGCTGTCTTTATTCTGTTCCAGCTTCAGAATGTAGCTGGTGATTCAGTTTCATAATCATGGGTAAGCCAGTCCATTCAGAGTAAATTTTAGAGACCATTCTCAGGATCTCTTTCTGGCTGGATGTGACTAAGAAAACAAGTTGCCCAGGAACCATTGACTATCATCCTGGAACCACGAGGGCAGTTAACCCTAGGATGTGGCTAATACCAAGACACGCAGTGTAAAAAAAACAAAACAATATAAAAAACAACAACAAAAACCCCCAAACCACTATATTTCCTTTATTGAGCAAGTCAGTTTGAGTCACGTTTTCTGTTACTTGGAAGGGAAAGCATCCTTACCTCTCGCAGAGCAGGAGTCAGACAGTGTTAGCATAGCGGGCTCATGTGCCCAGTTCTCCTGGTTTACCGTTCTTTAGGTTTCAGGATCACGATTTTTCATTTTTGTAATCTCAGCTCCTAACAGAACTTCCAGCACTAGTCTATGCTTAACAAATGATTAGTAATAGACAAACAAACTAATACAAAATAAAACAAGCTAACCTGAATTATTCAAATTAAAAACATCTCTCTGAAGTATTTTGCATATTTTATTTTTGACTTGACTCTTTTTACAGTTAGAAACCTACAATATAGCCATAACTATTTTCTATTCTAATTCAAGTCCCTAAACTGTTTTTTCTCCTTTTAATTATATAATACATACTCATTATAAGAGTTCCAAAGGTACATAAAACATGAAAAAGAAGGTAAAAAAAAAATCAATGGGATTACCACCACCCAAGGCACACACTATTACAAGTTTTTAATGCAGAGATTAAATAAGTTTTATTTTGTTCTTAAAAAAGAAATAACTTCCTGTACTGTCCTTACTACCACCTCTTTAGGCAAAATAAATGTAGTTCATATCTTAGTCATCACAGAATCACCAGATTAACTACTGTATTTTCAGATTGGGCAAACATTTAACACAGACACACTTGTGCTGAGTATTTACCGTGCCAGATGCTTTCACATGGATGATGAAATAGTTATTTACTGGGATATATATTATCTCATTTACATCTTCCCAACAGCCTTGAGACAGGAATTACTAAACTTGTTTTATAGCTAAAGAAAGCAAGGTTGCAAGATTTGGTGATAGAGAATACTTTCCAAAATGCATTGTGCCTTTTCAGCTAGAAAATGACTTTATGAAAAAAAGAGTAACAAAATCAAAAGCAAAAGTAAAAAAAAAATCACTGTTAATTGGATAACATCTTTCACTGCACTTAAAAAGAAAAACAAAACAAAACTCTCTCAGTGGACTCCTATGGGCCCTCGAGTTGGACTGGGAGTTACCCTCTTACCTCTAACCTCTTTCCTTCCCTTCCTTCAACAAAACAAAACAAACAAACAAACAAAAAATGCTCCAAAACCTCAAGATTCTTAATAATTGTAAAGATTTTTCTGCTTGGAACTCCTGGCAGTTAGTTCTCCTTTGGTGGGTCTTTATCTCAAATACAACAGAAAAGGAAGCATTGAGAGAATGAGGACCTGAACAGAAGGGGCTGTAATAATGACAGGAGACCACACAAAGCCACTGATTGCCATCTCTGCTTTTCATACCAGCCTGTAAGGCAGACTTCCACTGGGATCCTACAGGGAGCCTTCCATTAGTCCTTAGCACTAAGGGTTACAACTGCAATGTAAAACTAGAGATAAGAAAAGGGCATCTGAAATTAGCAATGGTCTCTCTGAGCAACTGTTTTCAAATGGCATAAAAGACAAATGGCAGAGAGTTATTTTAAAAGATTTTATTTCTTTCTTTTTCGAGAGAGGGGGAGAGAGGGAGAGGAACATCAATGTGAGAGAGAATCATGGATTGGCCGCCTCCCACCCCAGGGCCTGGCCAGAAACCCAGGCATGTGCCCTGATTGGAAATCAAACCAGTTGGCTTGTGGGATGATGCTCAACCCACGAGCCACACCAGTCAGGGAAAAGGCAGAGTGTTTTAATCCAGCTGACCTTAAGATTACCAATATCAGTCTATGCCTCTGCACTGAAAGAAAGGCCAATTCTACTCTGGATGAGTCTGGCTGCTATCAATTCCAAAATGGAACTTAAAGAGCTTTTAGTCTTGGTAGCTTTGATCATCTTTTGTTCAAATAATTTCTTTTGGCTTAATGAGAAAAGGTCAAAAGCAAAAAACAAACAAAAGCCCTACAAAAGCAAAAAACAAACAAAAGCCCTACAAAACCAACCCACTGAAGTTTTAGTTTCACTATTCTAAAATTCAAGTAAACATCCTTTAAAGCAGGGTAGGGCTGTCTCTAACATTTTGGGGGCTCAGGGCAAGAACACAAGTGGCCAGCCCCTCTTCTCTGCCATAGTTTCTTCCTGTACCACAAAAGGCCTTTCATGCAGATGTGTGGACATCCCCACTCACAAGTCCAAACACGTGATCAAACCCCAAGCAAACAGCAGTCTCTTGGTTTTCCCTACACTCCCAGGGGGAGGTGCACCATACAACTTCTGGAAATAGGCTCAGGATTGTTTGGGGAAGAAACTTGGGGGTCCTATCTACCTTAAATGTGGTCTAGAGACCAAGATCTGAATATGTCCATCACCTTAGACCACAGACTCCTTTAAACCTAGAGACACAGAGGGAAGTTGCTCAGGTCTGAGAGAAGGCAGCCCAGGCCCAGTTCTGATTCAAGATAACTTAGATTGTTATCTTGAGTTTGGTAGATGTAAGATCTTTAAATTTTTTTCATACTTGATTTTACACTTTGGTGAGAATTATAGAGATGGCCAGAAAATGTGATATTGACTGGCAGAGAACAAAAATGAGAGCAAAGGAAATCCTTAACTTCATTTTTTATACCCTCTGAACTCTGATAGAGGTTAAATATGTGGGGGGAGGGGGGAATCAAAGTAGCTAAAGGGCCAACAGCCTCCGATGGTATCACGTACAGCTAGGCAGTCCTATTGGGTAATCCCACCATGGTGGTGACAGTGTAGATTCTGGAATCAGACAGGTATGAGTTCACATTCTAGAGCTGCCAATGCTTATTTAAACTAGCAGTATTTAAACAAACATTCTCTGATCTCATTTTCTCGTTTGATAATGGGAAGCAAAATAGAATGGATTTGGTAGGGTTGTGATGTGCATTGAAAGAGAAAGTGCATGTAAACACGTTCAGTACATTGCCCGGAATGTAATAAATTATATTTACTGTATAATCAGGTACTTTAATGCAATGTCAGGGCTGGAGTTACGGCCAAATCACTGTTCAGCAAATAACTTAGAAAACAATGTTTTATTTGGCATCAGTATATTTTCATGCTCTCCATTCAAAACTCAATTTATTCTTTGAAAAATTACGTAAAGACTCTGAATGCCATTCTAAAAATTAGCTGAAAGTGTATTGAAAGGTAATAATTATGTATATACTAGGTTTCCAAAATGAAAAACAAAAGAAAAAAGAATTAGCTGTAGGAAGTGTACTTTGCTAACAAGAAAAATTTGTATCATCTTCCTGTTATGTACTGCGCATATTTCTTTCAAAAGTAACATCAGAATGAGTTCATACATTTTACAGAATTCAACTTAGAACAATGATGACTGCTTTTTCTTGGCTCCCCTTTGTGCCAAACAGTGCAGTACCTGCTACACCTATGGCATGTATCTGGTGTAATCTTCCTAACCTACCCTCCCCTGTTTTACAGATAAGACCACAGTGGGCACAAAGCCCCTACTCTTGCCATTGACTGCTGGAGCCAAGTCTCTGAACAACCCCCACCCCCCTCCCCAACCTCTGCCAAAGAAAATCACAAGTGTCACGTAGGCCACATGTTCATGCTTCTTTGGCTTTTAATCCTTTTCTGAGAGGCATGTTTTCCTGAGTGTGTGTGCTGTCTCAGAGGGTGCTTGTCACCCTTCATATTTGTCTTGCTGTAAATTTCATTGAGAAGAACTCATGCTAAATTTCCTTTTGTTGCTATAGTGTTATTTCTGGTGGGTGGAAAACATGGGCAAACCACCACCAAATGAGCAGAAACTCAGTTTATTGAAATTGGTACATTGATTTATTTCTCCATAAAACCACTCTGACTCAAAAACCAGATACTGCTGTGAAACAAACCACGGACTCTGGCATCTTTTTTAAAAATGTGATACAATAAAAGCCAGGGTATAGTACATTGCAAAGCTACTTTACAATGCTATTGTTCTTGGCATTGAGATACATTAACACTTTTAGGAACCTTCAGCTGTGTGTCCAAGCTTTCCAAAGCTGCATGGGCTGGCAGGACCATCAAACCAGATGTTCCTTTATACCTGCAATGTTGTGCTGATTTCCTACCTCAATTTTCATTGCTACAGCCCAGAGGCTTTGAGCTGAACATAAGACAAAAAGACATTTTACAGACCCCTTGTGAGGCAGCAGCTGTAGAATAGGAACCAAGTCTCAGGTTACACACCCCTAAGTGCCAACCACAATATATCACTCCTCTACTCTTTAAGCAGAACTTACACAGGGAAATGGAAAAATATGGGAAAGCTATTTAGGGACAAAAGAAGTATGACTGAAAAATGTGTTCCTGGAAAAAGATATATTCCATATTCCCAACTTGCCAAGTTTTGGAGCAATCAGAAAGTAAACCAGGAAAGGAGAAATAACTTTATTGGAAGTGTAGTGGTACTGATGACCAAAATATTTATCTAGAGAAAGGAAAGAGCAGGCTAAGTCCCTGGTGAAAAAAAAATGCATACCATTTTTTTTTTCCCAAAGAGATGCTAAAATGAGTTGCTTTTCTTGCAGAGAAAGAGAATGTTCTTGTCAGACCTACAGCTTCTACAGCTAAAGAGAACGTGCAGTTATGTATGAGGTAAACGTTTTGGGCAGACAGTTTATGGGTTTGGAAGACAGTAGCTCCTTGCCAGGGAAATAAAGCAAATGTCAACAAGCCAGACACACTTGAAACATTCAGAAAAATGTCTTGCTATTGCTCTCTATATTTAATATGCCATATGACACCACAGTTAAATCTGCTACTGCAAAAAAAAAAAAAAAAAAGTACACCAAGCTGTTGGTTTCCATGAGACTTGGACAGAGGCGAAAACGCAGCAGAAAGGAGTAGGGGAAGACACAGCTTTTACTTCTTTCCTTCTGAGGAGGAAATGACTCCCTACAGCTAGCTGCCCGGGAGTTCGCGCTCACCCTGCCTGGAGCCGAGGCCCCGGAACACATCCACTGGAAGACCAACATGCAGCCTCAGGTAACTAACTGTTAATGGGAACAGGAAACTAGAGAAAACAGTCACAAGTTCCACAAAGACAACAGTCATGCCTTTTGCAGTTGTCGGTCCTGCAGATGCATTGTATAGCTCTTTCTGTAACATCCAGTCTTTTCTTTCACTGTCTCCTCCACACCATCAACAGGCATGCAAATCTCCTTGGATTCTGATCCCATCCCGGCAAAATGCAAGGACTACCACCACGCCGAGTTTCACAATAAAATCTCCACAATGCCAATTATTCACAGCCCCTCAGTTCCGTTCACACAAAAGGTTGCCATTTGAATCTTGCCTTCCACAGGTTCAGCTCTGTTGGAGCTGGTTACCAGGCAAATTGTCTGTTTTAGGATTTACCGAATGCTGGGGAGGGGACCCTGGGGGGTGGGGAGGACAAGCCACGCTGTACATACCTCCTGTTGGCAGCTAAGAAAAACAATTTCATGACAAAGCTCCCCGACCAAATGAAACCGACAGAATGAAACCTGAGAAACTTCGGCAACCAAAGAAAGCAGCCTTCCAAGGATCAAGGTGAATAATTGATTTGTCAGGTTTTGTTTCATCTTTTAAGCTCTTTTGCTCATTAAAGGGAATTGTGGAATCTGTCAGAAGCCCAGATACTAACACACACTTCTGACAGCAAGTGTATATTCTGAACTACAGATTCATTCGCCAAGCTTATTCAACAACAGCGATTAGCTGCAAAGCCAGGGAACTTACCAGGCGCAAAATTATTGGAACAAAGCAGGGAGCAGGCAGGAGGCACTAAAGGCAGCTTCTCCGTCTCCTTGGTGCCAGGTTCTCCTGTCTGCCGGCCGGTTCACACTTGCCTTTATAACTAAGACTCCGACAGAACTCACTAGCGAAACCTGATGAATTATAAAACAGCCCCTTCTAGACTCTCAGATTTTACATCACAGGGGGTGACCATGTAGCATCCTCGCTCCCTGGGTACATATATTTCCTTATAACTCATCCTGATAAATGTATCAGCCTTAGAAGCAGATACAGTGATTGGTGCTTGGGATGTGCCAGCATTAACCAATGAGATGCTTTCCCACCACAGTACCGTGCCCCCATCCTCTTCTAGAGTTCCCCCACACCTTGTTAAGGTGGATCCACCCAACCCAGTGGGGGGCAGGCAAATTTGGCAGAATGTGGAGGAAATCCCCCGCATTTCAAATGTACACATAGGGACGAGTAGTCCTCAGGGTTAATTCTCATAATAGTCCTGTAAAGATCAGCCCTCATATTTGCATACAGTGTCACAACGTACCAAACACTTTCACCCTCCCTGAGCCTCTTAGCAACCAGGAGAGGTATCAGGAGTGCTACAGTATTTATGAGCCGCCAAAGCTCAGAGAAGTTAAGTGACATTGTCCAGTGTTCACAGAAATTGATGGATGAGAGGGGCCTTACAGATCGGGCTGTTCAACCTGCTCACTGTGTGGATGTGGAACCTGTAGCGAGAGAGATAAAGTAACTTGCTCAGGTCACACAGTTTCCGAGTGTGACTTGAGCCTGAACCCAAACCCAGGTCTTCTGATGTCAAGAACAGCGTCCTTCTATCCTACCATGGTACCTCCCAAGCACAGAAGTCCTGAAAACGGGGGGCATGCAAGAATCAGAAACAGTATCATTGATTGGCAAAAATCATGAGCAGGCAGGCTGCAGGGAGGAAGAGCAGTGCCAGGGCTTTTTGCTTCCTCTCTTGAGGTCAGAATCACCTCTTTAGCTTCACTGGATATCAGTACCAGAAAACCTGTCTTCAGTAATAATACCTACCTACTACCGGGCACTTCTTATGTGCCCGGCAGAGTTCTAGGTGCTTAGAGTCACTTAACCTTCAAACATCCCTATGAGGCAGATAGTATCACAACAACAAGCAGATGAAGAAACTGAGATTTAGGGGTTAAAAATCCAAGCAGGATCACAGCTGTGAAGTGGCAGGGCTGGAATGGAGTCCAGACCACCTGGTGTCGCAGCCCACGCTCAGACACGTCATCCTGTCCCAAGCCGTGTTTCATGTCAACTGTCAGAGGCAGATGAGCAAAGCAAGGAAACAGATTGGTTTACTACGGCCTTTAGTAGGAATTGCAGAAATATCAGAGGTTTTGAACCCCCCAGACTGGTGTTTAATCCTGGTTTTGTCACTCCCTGCTCAGCCCTCCTTAGCCCCACCCACACTTAGGGTTTGCTCCTCACTTAGGATTTGCTGCTTGTGTGTCCCTCATAGAAGAACTCCCTGGCATCCTATGAACAACAGCACGTTGCATTCCTCCACTATGCTTTACTCTCTAATTGGACTTTGTTTGTATTTAGAGTACTTATCGATACTTAAATTTATATTAAATTTGTTTGTTTATATCATTAACTTTTGTTTCCCCCCGTGAGACCCATGAGGTCAGGAGTCTTGTCTGTTTTGTCCATGGCACTAGAACAGGGTCTGCCACACAGTAGCTATTTAAAACATTTATTAAATGAATGTGTTCAAAGGCCCATCTTGACTACTTCTTAGTTACATATATTTGTTTTTTTATTTATTAATTTTAGAGAGAGGAAAGGAAAGAGAGAGAGAATGAGAGACAGAGAGAGAGGGATGGGAGAGAGAGAGAGAGAGAGAGAGAGAGAGAGAGAGAGAGATATGTATTGTTGTTCCACTTTTTTTATGCAAACATTAGTTGGTTCTTGTGTGTGCCCTGACTGGGGATCAAACCCACAACCTTGGCATGTCCGGCCAGGGCTAGTTATATATCATTGGATAAATTGCTTAATGTTCCTAAGTCATAAATCCCTCAATTATAAATTTTCTTTAATAACAACCTTTTGCCTAGCAGTGATGACCTCCCCACAACAACATGCCTCTTGCTAAGGATCTCTTTCCTCTCTCCCCAGAAGAGAAGAGGAAACACAAGAAGTGCCTGGTGCAGAGCCCCAGCTCTTACTTTGCGGAGGTGAACCGCCCAGGATGTTGTAACATCACCACCATCATTAGCCATGCATAGGCGGTAGTTTTGGGTGCTGGCTGCTCTACTGTCCTGTCAGCCCACAGGAGGGGAAGCAAGGCTTCCAGCAGATGCGCCTTCAGAAGGAGGCAGCACTAAACGCACCCCGAATCAAGATGAGTGGGGACCCATCCCAATAAACACATTTGAGATTAAAAAAAAAAAAAAATCCAAGACAAAACAAACAAAAAAAAACCCTTATATTACACTCTGGTACTTTTACAATGTATTCAGCTTCTCCTTTGAATGACTTTGCTACAACAATTCCAACAATTCCATGAGACTGGTTAGTGGTGTAGATTATCTTGTATTTCTCCCAAACTTCTATGTTGAAGTCCTAACTCGCCATAACCTTGGAATGTGACCTTATTTGGAAACAGGATTGTGGCAGATGTAATTATCAAGTTAAGAAGAGGTCATACTGAAATAGAGTGAGTCCCTGATCCAATCAATATGGCTGGTGTCCATATAAAAGGGGGAAATTTGAACACAGACATGCAGAGAGGGAGAAGGCCATGTGAAGACTGGAGCATAATGCTCACACAGCCGAGGACTGTCCAGAAGCCAGGAGACAGGCCTGGGCAGATAATTCCCTAGCGCCTTCCGAGGGACCGTGGCCCCACTGACACTTCCATTTCAGACTCCTGGGCTCTAGAACTAGGAGACAATACATTCCTGTTGTTCTAAGCCACCTGGTTTGTGGTTCTTTGTAACAGCAACCCTAGGATATTAGTACAGTCAGATGTTATCCTCATCTGACACGGGAGGAAACTGCAGGCCAGAGAAGTTGAGTAACGTGCTCCAGGTTTCATAGCTAGGAGTTAGTAGGGCCTGGATCTGTGTGACTTTCAAGGCCCTGGCACAGCAGCAGCATAGTTGCTAGAGGCTGCTCCCTGACCCTTGCTGATCCAGGGCAGGATGAGAAATGTAGGAGACAGTGATTTTTCATCAAGTTAAAATGACCTTTTTAAATAAGATTATGTCTTTTCTACTGTTTTTTTCCTCCTATTGTTTTTGCTATTAGATTGTCTTTTTATTTCCGAAATGATGATGAGAATAGATAGTTTTTGCCTTGTTTTTTAAATGACCTTTATTTTAATGGCAAGATAAAAAGTTGGCCATTCTACTGACCTATAAAATTTATTTTGAAATTTTCCTGGTCTATGAAATGGAAAAGTTTGTTCTAATGCTCTCTAAATACTGTCCAGTTTCAAAAAAAAGAAGCTTTTAACATGGAGCCACATTTGGTGGTGGGAAAAAGAATGCTTTTCTCTCAATTAGCTGAAAAGACCCCTCCCTGCTCATATATAAAATGTCTGTGTGAATGGTCACAATCTCTCATGCAACAGATTTGTATAAATCAATTTAACAGTATTTGTCCACAACTGAATTCAACAAAATTCAGACTTTTTCTTGTCAAAATTCAGTCCTTCTTCCCTCTTTCTAAGTGAAGATTTTCTATTTCAGTAACATTCTTAACTTGCTTCTGACCTAATCCATTTTCTTTCAGGTTCAGGACCTGCGGGTTTGAGCAAACCTCTGAGGATTAAATGCAATAACCTCTGTTAAATACCTAAAACATCTCAAAACCTCTCAGTAAATGCTAGTTCCCTTCGAAGAAAGGGCGAAGTCTTATGCACCCAGGAGGGAAATAGCTTTAGGACCACAGGATTTTTTGAGCACCTGGATGACTGGCAAGATGAGCCAACCTGGGAAGTGTTCATGAACTTTATCCTTCCGCTGAGCACTCAGTGATACAAAGGCAGTTTATTTAGATTGTGGTAGTCCATTTTTTATGAACCCAAGTTCATGGATATATATGGGTTTATATATGTGTACACATATAAACATATGGAAATCGATAAATCATATGTATTGTTAATATTAATTTTATTGGTGAGAGTCTGTAAATCCTTTCCTGTTTCTGAGAAACCCAGAAGGAAAAGCCTTCATACATATAAGAGTTTGCTTTCTTTGTTTTAACATTCTCTAGTCCCCTATAATCTCATGTATATCCACCAATTTGTCCTATCCTGGGCAAACTTAGTAAAAGCAAACCTCAACCCACCTATCTGCAAAAGTTATCTCAGATTCCAAATCAATGAAAAAGGGATTCCTTTCTCCCATGAGTATTACTGGAGGAACTGTTATGTCCCAGGCTTTGTATTATTTTGTTGGAT
The DNA here is from genome assembly GCF_987537825.1 of Furipterus horrens. NCBI lineage: Eukaryota > Metazoa > Chordata > Mammalia > Chiroptera > Furipteridae > Furipterus > Furipterus horrens. Next base: position 61,974,841 of record NW_028327172.1, on the reverse strand, counting down.
GCCAGAAGAACAAGGCAATCAAGGTTAGATTTTATATCCCCTAAGGAGCTATCAGTCCAGGGGAGATATAAACAGAGAATAGCTAACTATACAGCTATAGAGCATATTTTATAAGACCTTTCATTGAGGTGCTATTGCTGTGCAGAGGAAGGGCATCCAACCTAGTCCTGAGGAGGTAATGGCAAGAAAGCCTCCTGGAAGAGGTGATGTCTACACTAAATCTGGATGGATGACTAGGAGCTATCCAATCAGGATGAGACACGTGATAAGCAAAGGTTTGAGATGCAAGGAATAGATCATGAATCTCTGGGGAATGGAATTTTATCTACCACTTAATAACTCAACTACATATGATAGAAAAAGAGTAATCAGAGTTTTTAGGAATACCAGATGATAATTAGTCCTCTTTTCATGAACTTCTTCAATGCAATGAAGGCAGAATTAGAAAATGTCATAATTTATAGTTAGACAGTCCTGATTCATTCAACCTGACCTTTGCAAGTTGCTTAACTTCTCTGAATTGAACGTTTGTTCCTCAGTACCTAGTGCATACAGCTGTTGTGTTATTATGAAATTAAAAATGTAAACTATCTTACTTCCTGCCTGCCACAAAATATATACCACAGCAGATACTAATTCATGTCCTAAAACTTGTGTCATTGTGAATAAGAACCTATGTCACTTATACCAATTTTTGTTTCCCACTGGGATACTTTCACTTGTTTTCTCCTAGACCACGTTTTTCAAAACATTAATTGCTAACTTCATAATTTTTTTAAAATTTGAAGCACAACACCCCATTATCTAAATATTTATATACATATTTATAAATTTTAGGCTGTACAACAACAGTACTATGGCACAGTATACATTATAAAACCTAAACCAAAGCAGAAATTTAAAAGCTGAGATGAAAAACTAATACAAGAGAAGGGCTGTCATCTTAAATACTGTTGGGATACATGCACCCACTTTGGAGAATACTAGCAGCTCCTGGAGAGAAAAGACCTAATATCATTTATGCATGGATCACGTAGCAGCACAGATCAAGTACTAAAGAAATTTCTAGAAATTAAAGAGGCAATACTGGGACATTAGAAAGAAAATAAAAGCAAGAAAACTGGGTGGTGACTACCTGTTTAAGCCAGTTTTTATATTAATTTTTTAAATTAATTAATTTATTAACAAGGTTACTTTATTTTTATTTTATTTTTACTTTATTTTATTTATCTGTTTTTAGAGAGAGGGGAAAGGAGAAAGAGAGGGAGAAAAACATCAATGTGCAGTTGCCTCTCATATGCCCCCAACTGGGGACCTGGTGTGCACCTAGTCATGTGCCCTGACTGGGAATCGAACCAGTGACACCTGGTTCGCAGGCCGACGCTCAATCCACTGAGCCACAGCAGCCAGGGCTTGCCAGTTTTTATATTAATTTTAATATATAATTTAATAATAATAAAAGTTTAATACAGTAGAAATGTTAAGCAACAAAAATGTAACTGCCTCCCTTCCAATGTCCATGGCAAGTTGAGTTTATATATATATATATATAAATATATGTATATTTGGTTCTTAGAATATTCAGGGTATCACTGCATCTTTCTAGAAGGTATCAAACATATTTTGGTGTGTGTTTGGGGTCCATAAGCCATGGCATGTAGGCCAAACCTGGCCCACTCTCTGTTTTTGTATACTCCATAAGCCAAGAATGGTTTTCATTTTCATTGATTGGACAAAAATCAAAGGAAGAATAGTGCTTTATGGCATAAGACAATTATATAATATTCATATTTCCGCGCTCGTAAATCAAGTTTTATTGGAATTTAGCCATGCCCATTCTTTTATATATTACCAATGGCTGCTTTAACATGACAACAGCAGAGTTGATTAGTTATAATAGAGAGCTGATTAGTTGTAGTAGAGACCATATGGCCCATAAAACCTAAAATATGTATTTTCTGGCCTTTTACATGTTTACAATATGCTGACCCCCTGTGTATGTGAATAGAGCTCACTGGAATTACGTGGGTTACGGCTTACATGGTTGTAACTCATGGTTCAGATAACAATCCCACATGGAAATGGAGGCTCAAAGACATTAAGTCACTAGTTGTGTCATTAGGAATTGGCAGAACCAGAGACTTTTAGGACAGAATTCTAAGGCTGGAATATGCTGTTGCTTCTACATAAGTTCAGGCCCTTTTTCTCTGATGACCTTTTCTGGCTACATGACTTAGCCAGCCACTGCCAATATAACTTCCAATGCCTCCACTGTCTTCTCTGTGTTCTCATGCCCAGATTTTAATACTGTTTTGCCTCAGGACAGGGTAGAGTGGAGAAGGGGTCAATGGAACAGAAGCACAATTCACTCCTTCGTAACTACCTCCTTGAGTCTCTCTAATCCATGCTCAGCCCTTGGTTATGAAGCTTTGCCGTCTCTGGCTGAGCTGAAAGTGATGAAAAGGACATGTGATGGAATGCTGGAAACCTCATTACTGGCTCTTTGCCTACAGAAACTCAGCCAGCTTATCTTCTTTCCCAAGGAACTTCAAACTTACACTGGCTCAGCTGGTTCTTTCCAGGTGCCTATAATAAGCTGCTCCGCCCAGCTGAGATCAGAAGTTGATGGGCCAGGCTCTGCACATGCTTTTCTATCCTCGAGAGTATGTCCCTTTTTTTCAGTCCTCAATGTACCTGATCCTCCTGGGGTCTCAGACACTGCTGACTGGTAACCTGGATGCTGTACAATGCAAGTCACAATTACTTCTTCTTGGACAGTATCCTGGAGGCCCAGGTACATTAACAGAATTTCTGTGGATGTTCAATTACAGCCAGAATTTCACCTGTGAGCAAGAATACCTAACAGTGGCAAGACATCAACTATGTGAAATTATAAGAACAGCTCTCACAGAAGTTAATCTCATTGAGTCCTCTCAGCACACAGTGATTTATTATTCCCATTTTATAGATAAAGACAAATGCTCAAGGAATTAAGCAGCACAGACTTTCTACAGCCTGTGGCAGGTCTGAGCTTTAAACCTAGAGCTCTCTGACTAAGTAAGTGTCTGTTATTTCAAGAAAGAAGCCCTCCATGAAGAAGTCAGGGCTTTTCTTCTTCTTTTTTTCTTTTTCTTGCCATAACATTCATTACAAAGCAAGGAAACAATCACCCCTTCCATTCTCTCCCCCCAAATCATGGCATCATGATCTTTATAACCGGGACACTGCACAACATGCAGGGCAGGGTTCAAATTTATTAACAAATCACTTAAGCAACCTGATCCCTCTGCCAATCTGTAAAATGGGAATAACCATTTGCCTACCTGGTAGGATTGTTATAACGATTAAATGAGAGAAAGTAAGCATTCCATTTATATGAAATGTTCAGAATAGGTAAATCCATACAGGAGAGAGTAGATTCAAGGTTTACCTAAGGTTGTAGAGGGGGATTTGGAGTGACTGCTCATGGGTTTGAGTTTTTTTCAGATGGTAAAAATGCTCTAACATTGATTATGGTGATGGTTACACAACTGTGAATATACTACAAACCACTGAATTGTATACATTAAATGAATAATGTAGTATATGAATATAAAAATAATGTAGATAAAGTGCTTAGCACAGTGCCTGGCACAAAGTAAATGCTTTAGAAATGTTAATATTGTCATTATTGTTTTGAGGGAGAGACTGGTTGAGTCAGCAAATTTGTTTCCTCATCTGGAGTACAAACCTAGACTCCACCCCAGAAGTTAGGTGTGGCCACATGTCTGAGCTCTGGCCAAGAGAATGTGAGTTCTGGCCAATGAAATGCAATGGGCTTGGCCCATGGAGATGCTCTGCATGCAAACCTCATGTTCCCTTTCTTTCTCTCCAGCTTGATGTCAATGAATCCCTTCATCTTGGAAGCCACAAGTTGAAGATGGAGGAGCCAGAGCATAAAAAGTCCCAGAATCTTGGCACGAAGGAGGGTTAAAGACATCAAGAGAAAGAAAATTAACTGCTATTATTTTTAAACCATTATTCATACTGAGATGTGATTATAACAAGTGCTAGTATTATTATAACAAATACATGACTGCTACAGTTTTAACCCTTCCAAATTGCATGAAATAAATTGAATGTGGATTAGCTGACCATGACGGGTCTGGGGTCCTGAGGACATACACAGAGGAAAGGTTGTTTGGCAAATACAACTATACTTCTAATACCATCAATTAGTCACTGGACAAACTGGAGAGGGTACATAGCATCTAATCAGCTTTCCCAACTTGGGGAAGCTGAATCCTTGTACTGCCCTCCAGTCCTTACGGAAAGGGCCAAGTGCACAGCAGGCAACATGCCATCAGGCCATGAGCAGCAGCAGAGTGTGGATAGAACTCGGGCAGCTCTGTGCCCGCAGCTCTGCACTTCTCTCCTGCTCTCCTTCATGGAGGACACTCACCCTGTCACCTTTGCCTTTGATAAAAGGGAAAACAACACAAATCAGAGAGGTGACCCAATCAGATTGTGTAGCATCCTCGCTCAGTGCTTTCTAACGCAGAATCTTTCCTTCTTTAAATGTGGGAGGCAAAGAGAGCTATTAGTTCTCCTGGTGAATAATGCCAAAATATTTGATTGTTTTTGTCTCTCATTCAGCAGATTCACTGTCAGAAGTAAAAGCTCTGAGTCATGCTTTAGAAAAGGTGAGCAGAGGAGAGGCAATCACAACAGGCAGTGGCAGAGTGGAGAGGGAACAATCCCTGGGGGCAGGGGTCTCAGGATGACGATCCCCATCCCTCTGTCAAATGTGGCCAGTGATGTCTCTGCTGTCTTTCTCCCAGGGACACCGTGAGGGCAAGTGGTCATGGAAAGTGAAAGTGCACTCAGCTCTTATAAAAATAGCTAATGATTCCCAAGTATTTGCTGTTAAGTCCTTTTACATAGCTTGTTCAATCTTCCCAACAAGCTTATTACATAAGTGTTATTATTATTAGCCCCGCTTATGAGATAAGGAAAGTGAGCCTCAGAGACGTTAAACAAAGCAGCATCCCCATGATCACCCAGGTGGTAAGAAGCAGGGCTGGGACTCTAACCCGTACCTGATAGATTCCAAAAGCCTACATCTCTAACCTCCACACTTCCTGACTCTGAAGAAATGAATTGTATTACACCAAGGTGAATTGCTTCTTTTACTGGAGAATCCAGGACACACAAGGCCAAGATGCCTATCCTTGTTCATTGCGGAGGCGTAACGTCCTACAAGGCTGCCTGCATTCAGGCATAAGAAGCACCAGAGAGAATAATGAAACAGGAAGAGGGAAGAACAAAGGCCATTGTCCTGGGCCCCAGAGACTAGTCTGCTTAAACATGATTCATAAAGTCATTCACGGACTCAGATCTCATAGATTTCCAATATATCAGATTGTTGCAGGTAGAAATGTGAACTTCCAGTTAGAGAGCACATCTTCTTGCTAAAAATAGCTCCCCTCTCCCAGGACAAACTCCTAAAGTGAGAAACAAGAATCTGAATTTCTCTCTGTTTTCCTCAGTCCCATTGTTTCTCTCACTTTCTCTTAGTATGCTCTATTTAAACCAGATGGAGCAGTAGCATCGTGAAGCTTGTTTCGAAGCCCAGGGGACTCGCATCATAAATAAATAAACACGTGAACAATTCAGCAATTGGCAAATCAGGCAGGAATGAGTTTAACAATTGAGCTGGAAAAACAGCTGAAAATCTACTCCCTGATGAAAGATCTGAAGGCGACCTAAGTGCTCTTCACTTAACAGGTAGCTACGCTGACTTCTTTCGGTAAATCAGGGACTAGAGAGAGAAGCAGTGGGGAGGATGTTACAAAGGGCTCTGTGGAAACGGTCAGTGGGGACAGTGGGACCCTGGTCACTTTGTATTACCAGCATACTGATACCTTATCCCATGGTGGCTATGAAATATTTGTTCACCATCTAGGAAAGCAAGACATTTTTAAGTGCCACTTTTCTTCTTACATAATTCAACTATCATCCCATGTGAGGCTTAATTTAAAGAAAACCTTAAGTTGAGTTAATTTACTGTGAAGAGTTATGGAAGTTATATTTATTCCAGAAAGTTAGCAGCTGCGTAATGGGGTGTCTATGATATGCCTCACCTACTGCCAGGTTCTGGGGACATAAATATGAATAAGACCCAGCCCCTGTCCTTAAGGAGTTCACGGCCTCCTTGGAGAGAGATGAATTAAAAAACTAAGTGAAAGAAGCACTACAGGTATTAACAGAGAAAGAAGTGCATGAGGTGTTAGTGATCAGCTCTAATGAGAGAGGAAGTATGTGTGGGGAGGGCAGACAGTGGAGATTGGGGAGTTCAGTAAAGGAGACACCTGTGTGTCCACCTAGAAGACCCTAGCAGCTGCTGTCTACCAAGGAGACAAGTTAAGATGATGTTCTGGAAGAATGGGGGCAGCTGTGCTAAGTGGCATAAAGCAAGTGAAGGTTAGGGATGTGCAGACACTGGAAGCTAGCTGGGAAGTAGGCTCTAGGAGAGAGAAATGAGAGGCAGGCCTGGGGGTGAGGGGTCAGATCCTTCTCTGCCCTGTGGGTCACATGAAGGAGCGTGAACTCTATCTCTCAAGTGGTGGGAACATCTAAAGGACTTTAAAGAACATGATCTGGTTTGCACTTTAGAAGATCACCGTAGCAACCATGTGGAGGCTGAGCTGGAGTTGTTAAGGCTGGCAACAGAGCCAACAGGGATAGGTCTGACCTCAGGAGGCATCCATCCGGATGTAGAGAAAGGGAACGAGAGCCAATGTTAAGAAGGCAGAAATCTGGGTTCTAGTTTCAGCTTTGGTAAAGTCTCCTTATGTAACCTTACATGAGTTCTCACCTGTTTCCCAACTTGTCAGGTGAGAGGGTGACACTATGTGGCTGTATGAGAAGACTCTTTATTCATGTGTTTGGTTATTATTCACTCAAGGGCAAATCAGTCAGGAAAGGCACTCATGCCTTGATTCATACTTTTTGGGGACTTGTTATGAAAAAGCAAAATGGTAGTACAAAGGACTCAACCAAGGGAAAGCTAAGACTTGAAGACCATAAGCATTTGCTGATCGTGTATTAGGGACAAAATGTGTGTCACAATGTACTATAGGAAAGATAGAAATGGGAATGATCAATGTGTGGTCTCTGCTCTCTGGGAGGGAAACAAAAGAGCCTGTGATTAATTAAATTCAAAACATACTTACTGAATGCTTATGTGTAGAGTATTATGTCTGCCACAGTACAGAAACAGAGGAATAAGAAGACACAGCTCCTGATATGAAGGAGCTCACAGTCACAAATGAAGAAGTATCATTGCTATTACAGTTGTAAAGCACTGTGGGAGCCCAGAGATAAGAGAATTGGTATCAAGTCCATATTTATTCTTTGTGACAGCAAACAGAAATATGAATGCCCTTTTCTGTGACCCAGTACCACCAATAGTTCCTTTCAGGAAAGCAGAGGAAGCAAAAAAATCATTCACTTTAAACAAAAAAAGGCATTTCCCTGGGTGAAGTCCTATGTTAGGTGTTCTATATAAGAGCAACAAGACATGCTCTTTGCCCTCAAAGAAATTACAGGTTCATAGCGCTTTGTATTGTGGGATGAGGTAGCAGAAAAGATTGGGTTCTATTTTTTTCTATCAAGCAATCCAAAGTGCCTTGAACAGTGCTTAACATATAGTAGGTGCTTAATAAATGTTCAACTGAAGCGAACATTATCACATTTGTTACTTAAAGAAAATGAAGTTGACTCTAAAATAATAACACACACTTGATATTTAATTATCCAAAGAATTCACTTAGGAGAAATTACTTTTATGTATGAAGTCATTAGTAATTAGTCAAACCATAGGCAACTGGCTTGTTGTAATATTAATTCAAACAAGGTTTCCAAGCAGCAGATCTACATTCCCAGAGTCTTGGGAAGCAGATGGCATCTAATTTAGTTTAAGAGGCTTTGATTGACTATAGTTGGTTCTTTAAGCCAGGGTGAGTTCAATTTTTGGAGCTCTCCTTAAAAGAAATTAACTCTTAACCACTTAAAACAAGTAGTTTCTAAATATATAATTTGGAAAGACCATACTTGGGAATGGCCTTGCTTAGAAAGAATGGAGTCTATGTGTGTTGAGGGTATGGAAGGGGAATTTTGTTAGTAGCCTGAGAAAAGTTGTTGACTTGACAAATGAAATAATGTATGTAAAAAGCTTTGAAAAAAAATTAAAGGTGCTAACAATGCAAGTAGAACTAAAAAAGAACATATGCCATATTCTGATATTTTCCCTAAACAGAGAGGCCCAGAGCATTGCGATCCAGCTGGTAAGAACTTATGACACTGAATTTAAAACCCTTTGGCCACTAAGAAATGATTCTAAAGGACTTGTGACAGGCTTGGCCCATGGACTCTGAGGAGTGTGGAGATGGTCACCATGTGGTCTAGTGTTGGGGAGAGGAAACTAAAGTAAAACAGTAATTTCACAAAGGGGCTTTTGGTCACAGGCTGGCTTGGGCTGACATCTGGCCTCTGCCACTTAGTAAGCTGTTATGACTTTGGACGAGTCATTTAACATCATTTAAACCTCAATCTCTGCAAATGAAAATAATAATAATGCCTATCTTATAAGGTTGTCATGGGGAGTACAAGAGATATTAGAAATAAAATGCTTATTACAGTGCCTGGCATATAACAAGTATGGTAACTATTAACATTATAATTAGGATTAATGAAAGGGAAATGTTCTTTTCAAAATTGGCTTAAAAAACTTGTTTCAAAGATTCCTGGGACTGAAAAACTGTGGGTCATGGATTTGCAGAAATGCGAGTGGGTGTTTCATTTTAATACCATTGAAATGTACTGAAGAACATAGCAGACTCTATGCCAATCACAAACTCTTTCTCATAATAAGATTATTTTGTGAGTGAACCTGGGCTGTATGTAGAGTGTCTTATTAGTTATGTATTTTAATGTGCCATTCGGTACACGGATCTTCTCTGAATGCAATTTAATGATATAATACAAAGAACACAAGCCTGCAAAGACCTTGATTTGAATTTTGCCCCATCACTTAATGACTATATGTGTTCTGGTAAAACAAAAACCTTGCTGAGTCTTAGTTTCCACAACTGTAAAACAGGGATAACAATTGTATTTATAGTTCCCATGATTTTGAAAGATTACATGTGATCATCATCATCATCATCATCATCATCATCATCATCATCATAATCTTGACTGAGTTTTTGCCAGGTTCTGGCAGCCTTTATTAAATTATCTCACCCTTACCACATCTTATGTTGCTTTTCAGAAGTGTGGTCGTAATATCAGGGTCTACAGCTCTAAGTTCAGAACCAGCCAGCTGGGATCAGGTGAGTTGACAGGCAGAGGGCTGATAAATGATGACCAAAAATATCAGTCAGTACTCTTGCTGTTTAAACAATAACTGGGTCTTTGACAGGTGCATAGTGGTCTGCAGATAGAAGTCTAGTAAGGCAGGGGAAAAGTTCTGAATATACACAGACATCAGAAACTTTGTGACCTACAGTCAAACTTCAAGTTTCTAAGGCTTATCATAAATAACTACTCCTTAGACATCTAGAGCAAACATCTAAAGGGAGACAATAAAGGCAGACATGAGCAGAGTGATAGGACCCAAATGTGTCAAATGGGTTGAAAAGGACAGAAAGAAGAAAACAAAGCACATCCAAATGCTCTGCTTGATTTAGATGGTTATCATCTGGGAGGAGGAGGGGGGAGAAATGGAGAAATGCTACAGGGATTAAGAAGCATAATTGATTGGTGCAAAATAGACAGGGGGAAGTTAAGAATAACATAGGAAAGGGTGAAGCCAAAGAACATATATGCATGACCCGTCGACATGAACTAAGGAGGGTGGGATTGCTGGAGGGAAGGGGGGTACAAGGTGGAGGGGGGCAAAGGGGGAAAATTGGGAGAACTGTAACAACATAATCAACAAAATATACTTTAAAATGTTCTGCTTGAAGAAATACCCACAAGACTCCGAGCAAAGCCTTAGGGAGGAGGTATGAAAGGGAGCAGAAAGAGGGGGCTGCTGAACTGGTGGGGGGGTGGACAATGTGGCCTTTCTTTGTCAGATGATCTTCAGAATCTGTGACTCTGGGCTCAGAGGTAGGTGGCATGGGGGGAATTTTTTTCTTTCTTTTCAATTTAAGAAAGTTATTTAATCTTCTCTGCCTTGGTTTCATCTTTAAAATTGGAATGATAAAATAATAACACAATTTACATTGGGCGACTATGTACTTGCAAAAAGGAATGGAGATGCTCTCTATGTATTGGCATAGAAAGATCTGCAAGACATATTGGTAAGTGGAAAAAGGATAGTGCAGAACATAGTGTACAGGATGTTCCCTTGGGTGTGGAAGAAAGGGGTAAAATGAAAAAAAAGTATGTTTATATATTTAATTTGCTATATTTGCAAATGTAGCTCCAGAAAGATGCACAAAAAACTAAAAATAATGGTTAGATATGTAAGGTGAATGGGGACAGGAGAGGAAAAAGCTTTTCAATAAATATAAGAATAAAATATTTAAATTATTTTAAATAGTAAAATAAGGCTAGCAATTAGTATATAGCTCCTAAGGTTCTTTTGAAAATTAAATGGGATAATGTATTTTAAAGAGCTTAGCTTGGAGCCTGATGCATAGCAAGAATTAAATACACATTAGTGGGATTAGCATCTCTTTTTGAGAAAGAGAGTGGGAAGGAGAGCTCCCTTGGCCTCTTTCTGCTCAAGGACCAAAGAGAGCTGGAGACAAGTTGCAGGAAGCTCTCATTGAGGCTTAAGTAGCAGAAAGGCCATAATATCCTGGTTTGCTCTTTGGTTATCCAGCCCTGTTCCTGGGGATTTAGGGCAAAAAGCCCACCCAGAAATAAAGATGGAGCCTTTACTCAGGAACCTGAGCACAGTGAACTAAACAGTACGGAAAGGCAGAGAGACCTGCAACACCAACACAGAGATCTATCCACGATACCGAGAGGTAGAAGTGATTTGAAAACAAGCATGCCTCAGAACAAAACCTGAGGAAAGATGAACAGATGCCAAGGAAATGTCACTTTCTTTCACTGTGTTGCTAAAAAAAGTTTCTATGTCCTTAGAGCATACATTTCAGTGGATTAATTGAAAATGCCACAATGGAATGAAAATAATCTTTAAAAAATCTAGCTCTGAATAGAACCCTTTATACAGTCACAAAATTTACTAATCTACATTTTTTGCTCCATCTGCACTGAAAAAGACTTAATAATTGGATACAAAAGACAGGAATTTACAATGAATCATGAGTATTCAGATATTGTAACCCAAATAATTTTTCTAGTATTGCTTATTTTACTTAGGGTTATCCTAAGGGGCTGCAGAATAAAGACTCCAATTCTTTGTTCATTTAGGATTAAAACACATAGCATTTGGAACACAAAAAAGTACCATTTTAGGTACTTGTTGGGAAAATAGCATACAGTAGGATGTCTTGGCTTTGTTCGATGCTTCCTCTAAGGAGGTTCTACAATAGGAACAAGCAGGTGAGGGTCTGGAAGATGGTGATGAGGCATCCCTGTGTAGCTGCCATATTGTTAGCTGTGGTGGTTAAGAATTCCAGCTCAGAAAGTAGACAGATCTGAGCCAAACCCTAATTCTATCAATCATTATTTAAGTAATTTTAGGCAAGATTTTAGGCAAGTTAGTTAACCTTGCTGAATTCCAATTTTTCTATCAGTAAAATAGGGATAAATAAAATGCTACCTTATTGAGATGTTATGGGGATCAGAAGAGATAATGTATCTAAGATGCTTAACACAGGGCCTGCGATATAGTAGATATTCAGTAAATGTTAACCCTTATCATCATCATCATCATTATCATCACCATCATCATCATCTATCTTTTCATCTATCATCCAGCTACTAAGCCATCCAATGATGGAACCATTTCACATCAAGCTTTGGGTCAGGCAAAGGAAGTCTAAGAATAAGATACAGTTCAGGGCCACAGGAAGTTTTCAGCCCAGCATGGGGAGATGAACAAAGAAGGCAATATGGCATTGGGTATATTATGACAAGTCAGTGTCAGGCATATTAGGGCATAAAGACGGGGTATTATAAAGATGAGAAAGGGGCTTCCTGGAGGAGGGGATGCTTGATGTAGGGTTTAAAACATGTATGTACAAGACTTTTGGGACAAAAGCCATGGGAAGGGCACAGACACTGGTAGGGTGAGGCAAGAAGAGTGGTATGAACAGATCCTAGGGAATGAACAGCTGGCCTGAGAGGGAGGGTCAGGGAGGGCCAGGAGGCTCAACGCATAGGGCTGAGTAAACATAAAAGTTTGTGTAATTTGGTGCGTTTGACAATGTAACTTCTTTAATTAGAAGTTGAGAAATAGCATTTCCCAGGAATGTCAGCCAGGGGAATGTCTCGAGAGCACTCCATATTATTACGGCAGAAAGATAATTTTGTACTATCTTAGCCAGCCTTACAAGATACCTGCTGAAAGAGCATCCTGCCTGGTCTTGCCAGGAACTTAGCCTTCCTTGCCAACTCAGAGTTCACTTGGGATAAGGGCCTTACAAGCATTCTGCACCCCCCACCCCCAAACACACACTCATTTTGTTTGCTTGTAGATAAATCTTCTTGTAAATAAGTGTTCTTGTAAATAGGTAGTTCTCTTCAGTACAAAAGAATTAACTGTCAGTATTGGTTAGAGGGGATGTAGTAAAATGGAGGGTATCAAGATACATAGTTTCAAATATCTTCTACTTACCAATGGTGTAAACTTAGGAACTTTAGGAATTTTTAAAAATCTTTGTGAATTTCAACTTCTTTATCTATAAAGAGGTAGAATTTGATCTATCTCATGGGGTAGAATAACTAATGCCAAGGATCTATACCAAGAGCCTGACGTAGCTCCACAAAGGGTGGCTATTGTTACTACCTGTGAGAGTAAAGTAGCTGATTTGGACAGCAGCCTCCGCAGACAGAAATCTGAGTCTATTAAGGCAGGAGGATGCCAGGTGCGGGTAGCTGTGGAGGAAGCCAGGTCAGCTTGCACTTCTAAATTGTGCCATGCTCTGGCTGGGCTGGGACTGTGAAAGCTCTAATTCCTGTGTGTTGAACTGAGGTTGGAGACACTGATCTCTCTCTTTCTCGGTACACTGAAAACTTCCCGTAGCTAGACTGAGCTTCATAGATCAATAAATGTTAACCAAAGTGTTTCCTTTCAGTTTTCAAGTTACCTCAGGTCTCTAGAGCTGAAGCAGAATGAAGAGCTAAGAGATGAGGCTTGCTAAATACAAGCAGTTTTTTTCTGTAGTTCATACAGATGTACTTAGGAGAGGACGTGGTGGAAAGAAAGCAAATGCACTCAGTTGCTAAGAAATTGCAGGTCTTCCCAAATACACCATAAATTACAATAGGCATCGATTCAGCCCCCCATGGGGAAAATACATTATCCTCTATTTCATCTGTGTTGTGCAAGCATTTCATAGACAGGACTGAACAGTCATATAGCCCCAGGAAATCCACATGCTCTTTTAACCTCATATCTTTAACTGGTGAAGGCTCATTACCTCCATAGCACACAAATGTTTTATAATGAACGTCACTTACGATGGACTATTAAGGGAGTCACTCTTAACACATCACAGAAATCCCATAATCTAGATCCTGGTGACCCAATGATGAAAAAAATAGTGACCAACAAAGAAGATGCTACTTTATTAACCTAATATTGTATTTTTTAATGCCAACCATTAATACAATATAACACATGACAATTTCAGCACAGAATTTTTTTATACTCTAAATAAATTGTATTTTCCATGTCAATTATCATGAAAAGCTACCACATTATCCAACATAAATGACCCATAATGAACGAACCTAACACTTATCATGACAATGTTATTTACAGTAGTGAAAAAAATTAGAACCCAGAGGTTTAATAATGGCAAACTGGTTAAATCAATAATATCACATCCACATAATGGAATCCTAGTTCTTTTTAAAATTAACTTTTACAAAAAAAAAGTAATGACATGAGGAAATGCCTATAAAACATTATTAAATGAAAAAGGAGGTTATCAAATACTATATATGTTATGATTCCAGTTTTATAAAATGTAGAAAAAAGTTGTAAAGTCTTGCAATAAAATCAATAAACAGTTTCTGGTTATTTTCTTATTTTTTTCTTACTCCTTTTTATAATTAGAAAAATCCAAATATAATAATCTTTTAAAATACTTAATTTTCTAATGAGAACTTTGGTGGACAGTGGCTATATGGGAAAGAATGCATCTGAAAATATAACTTTGTTGACATTAAATATGATGTTTATAACATATGTTAAATAACATTGCTAAATGCACATCTATAATGTAACTGAAATGAACTAGGATAGGAATATTTACCTGTAATATAACCTACCCTATATTTTTATGCTCAGAGACAGGACTGAAATAAAATAAGCCAAAATGTCAAACAGTAGTTGCCCCTGGGTAGTAGAAATTATGGGTCATTTCTTCTGTTCCTTCTTTCTCTTTTTTAACATGCTCTGTATCTTCCAAAGTTTCAACAATAAACACACAATGCTATTATAATCAGAGAAGTTATTTTTTAAAAATAGAACTAAGCAGAAAAAAATGAACCGTACCATACAGTCACTCAAAGTTAAATTCTTCAGACTAAACCTCTGACCCTTTGATTCCAAATCTACTTTACTTTCCATACTGCTGACCTTCTAAAAATACTTTGTAAATACAAGAAAAAAAAATTCCTACACCAATTAAATAAGGTAGAAACAGTCACTCTCCTATTTACTTCCATTATTATTCTTTTAAAGTACACCATTAAAAGACTTACAGATCCCCTGGCAATGAATTTTCTTTATGAAAAAACCACACAGACTCAAAAGCATATGAAGAAAAACTAAATCTAATGTTTGGAAGGCAAAGATTGATTTGTAGTCATCGTATAAATTTTCTTCACTTACAAATTTATTCAATAATTTTAATTAAGTTCTTATTCCATGTCAGATATTATTCTAGGTGCCAGGGATATAGAGCTGTCTGCAAATCAGATTGGAAATAGCACATTTCTCCCAAAGGACATATTAAAGCAGTACTGATGGCCACTTGGCGAAGATACAACAGAGGAGATGTGAACACGTGAGGTGGCAATGATGTATCTGGACGACCCTTTTCTTAGTCTGGAAACCTCTTATTTCCACTCTCCCAATCACATTCCTTCCCCATCCCCATTTCCACAATCCCCTGGAAATCAGAGCCTCATTAAAAGACTTGTGTGTAAGAGTTCATTTTAAGCAGTGATCCCAGGGAAGAGGAATGAAGAACCAGGGAGAGAAAGCTTGGAAGGAGGAAAATGCGATATAAGGATATGTTGTCAGGCTATTCACTGCAGTGGACAACTGGGACTCAAACCCTGCAGGACCTTCTGAGGAACATCCATAATGCAGTTCAGAACTATCTCTCCAAAGGATGAGGAGGGGAGCCTCTATCCACCAGTTTCCTCATGCCTCTGGACCTTCCACTGTCAAGAATTGCCACATGGGGAGTCAACTCCCTTGCACTTCCAGTTTTGTGCATGCCAGGATGGTGAGTGGACTCCTGGGCAGAAAGCTGATAGGTGTGGCAATAGAAGCAAGATGGTGTCTGGTTACACCTGCATGAAGCTGGTTGCTGCAGCAACGCCTTGTTAGTTTAGCAGAAAAGATGTGAGGCAGAGTAAAGAGATGGCACCACCTGTAGGTTCCTCTAAGCCATCTGAGGGTATGAGAATAACAGTAACTAATATTTGTGGATCATGTACAGAAACTTTGCCTCCATGTCATCACTTAATCCTCAAAGTCAACTCCATGAAGTAGATTATATGTTCACCTATTTTTTAAATACACGAAAACATGTTTTGAGAAGCTAGGTGGTCTGTCTGAGGTCATCAGTGAAGGGTGGACTAAAGATGAGGCTGAAGTTGGACTGGTTGCAGAGCCCACGTACAATACTGGCTCTCTTACTGCCCCAAGAATCCAAAGGTCTCCATAAGGAAATCAGAAGCAGAAATTTGTTGCGCAGTGGAGTTCCTGTTTCTGTACCTGTCTCTGACCAGAGTGTGAGTTTCTCGGGGGCAGAGATTGTGCCTTACGCATGCTTTTTTGCCAATACCTGGTACAATTTGCGTGTCTATTCCCAAGTAGACTTGTTCTTGAAAGCAGAAACTATGTCTCATTCATCTTTACATCCCAGCACCCAGCACGTTTGTTGACCCCAACAGAATGGAATTTTCTGGAAGGCAGAGTATATCGTGGTTAAAAATGTGGACTTTCTGTCAGACGGGCCTGGGTTAGAGCCTCACCTTTGACCTATTAGTAGCCTTACTAGCTATACAGGCTTGAGAAAACTAAATAATAATACTTCTAGGGCAAGGTTTTATCATCTATTAAAATGTATAATAGTAATTCTATTTCCATCATAGGGTTATTGTGAAGATTACATGAGGTGTACCTAAACATATTCATCAGTAGTGCCTGACACCTGGCAAACATGTGATAAATATTAGCTATTATCATTTTTGGAAAATTTATGCTGTTAGAGTTTACCCTATATTAGGAGTCCCTAAACTAAACCCAAAGACTTTTGGAATGCCCACTGTAGCAGTTATGGGAAAAGCTCTAGAACATAAAGTATCAAGTAGCTGGACAGTATCTGGCACAAAGCTGGTGCTCAATAAATATTTGTTGACTGTCAAAGCAATGAGCCACATCTGCTTTTGGCAAGATTCATCAGCCCACACAAAGAAAACGAACAAATGCATTATAGGTTGCTAACTAACACCTGACAGGAAGAAAATAGTGTCCCAAATTCTGACTATAAACAAAGAAGGGAAAGAGCTCTATAGCCTTTGGAAGGTGTGATGCCATAAAACAAGGCTGTAAATTTGAGACTTACTCTTAAGGGTGGGCATTAATCTCAGTATGGTCACAAATTTTTAAAAAAATATTTGAACATACGTAATTCCCCCAAATTGATATCACTTGTACACTACAATAAAAAACTGCTTACTTTGCAATATTTCCTGTCTTATTTTTATTGCATAGCTATATAGTTTCTTAAAACAATTGGTTAATGAATACTATCTAGTGACAATTCAAGTTTATATTCTGAAGACTTAGGGCTCTATTTCTGAGCCATTATTTGATTGGATGTGGACCCTAGTTTCTGAGGGAGAAAGGACAATGTCCAAGGTGTTGTGAGAACAGTAGGCATTCTCTTTGGGTCATAACAGAAAGACCTGATTTGCATTCCTCCTATTTCATATACTAGTTGAGTGACCTTGGACAAATTATTTCCTGTTTACATAGTTTCTAACATCAAGTTGCTGGTGCCCACCTGATGACTTACTGAGGGAACAGGCAGAGTGTCTGGAGTCTGGCCTGTGCTCAACCACTGCCAGCTCCCTTCCTCTCTTAAAGGCAAGAGATGAATGTTCAGTGCTGGGGAAGCTGACAATGATATTCATTCTCTTAGCAACCCCCCCCCCCTTCAATCCAGGTCATGCATCCTACATCAAAAAAGAGTCTTTCTGAGAGGAAGGAAAAATATTCTCAAATCAAAAGTGCATAGGAACAATTTTCCAAAGTAATTTTTTTAACAAGATTGTTCATTAACCAACATACTACATTGTAAAGTTCAGCTCAACCTCAGCATGCTTTCTGACCAGCTAATCCAGCAGACTCTTACATCACACTGGCTGGAAGATGAATACAGTGTTTCATTTGGCATCATTACAATTACCACCCTGGTGTTGGTAATATTCTTTAGACTGCCCATGAAGCTTGGTAGCTGAACTGCAAGTTCGGAGTTTGATTTAGATTTCTGAGCATCTGCAGGTTTCTTTTTTTTTTCTCTCTCAACAGAGAACTTGAAGTTACATAACTGTCTTGGCTTCCGCTTCAGGAGGTGAACCTTGGCTCTGTAAATTAACTGTCAATGCAGATCCCCAGGAGCAGAGCTGCTTGTAGCTGGAAGTAAATTGCCGCAAATCATTTTTGGAAACAAGATGGCTCTTGACCTCTCTAGACACTTGACAGAAGAAGCAGGAGAAAGAAGGTTCTAACCATAAACTGGGTAGTCGTTGAAAGGTGAGAGGCAGTCTAAAATTGAGCTAGGATTTCTTTTTCCAACCTCTTTCTAATTTTAGCCTATTGCTGTCCCTACTCCACTGGATTGGTCTGTTCCTCCTTACGTATCACTGTTGTGGGTAGGCATCTTGCCAACGGTTTCAGAGAAGGGTGTGAAACAAAGAGAAATGCAACATGATGAGAAGGGGGCCCCAGGGAGCAAATAACAGAAGAATAATGAGGTGAATACACTGTCCTGAACGGTTCTGTTTAACACATGCAAAATTAGGTTTGAATTAACACCTCACCCCAGCTTACAAGGTACTTTCCGTCTACTCAAGGGAAGACATATAAAGCAGACAATTTCAGTGTAACATGTTAAGTGCTAACCTGGATGACTATTAGGAACATAGGAGGGGTATAAAGAAGAGAGTAATCAGAGACTAATTACCAGTAATATTCAGTGCATATTCATGTACCTGTCTGCAGATGTCGGTGATGTAATCAAAGCTTGTAATTGGTACAAGGACATCCATGCAGTTAGCATAATTCAGGGCTTAGTCTTGCACCTAAAGTTTCTAACTTCGAATCCTATGTGTTCATTCCATAGTGACAGGGAGCTGAGGGCATATGGGGTAGGTTCATTTCAATAGTCTCAAGAAATGAAACTGAAGTTTAAAGGGCTGGGGAAAGAGGGGTGGATATTGAGTATTTTGTGTTTCAAAATAAAAAAGTTTTAGAGATTTGTTGCATAACAGTATGAATATACTTATCATTACTTAAAATATATACTCGAAATGGTAAATTTAATGTTATGTATTTTTACTATGATCAAAAAACCTAAACTGTAGCCCTGGCCATGTAGCTCAGCTAGTTGGGGTATCGTTCTGTGAACTGAAAAGTTCCTGGTTGGATTCCTGGTCAGAGCACATGTCTAGTTTGTAGGTTCGATGCCTGTTTGGGGCACATACAGGAGGCTACTGGTCGATGTTCCTCTCTCCTTCTAAAATCAATCAATAAAAACAACCCTAAAATGTAGTATTATATTAGTGAAGTATCTTAGTAACATAAATGTGCTAATAACTATCATTGATAATATAATAAACATAACTAATATATGTGGAGCACTAATTGCATGCCGGGTCTGTGTTAAACGTTTAACATGGACTATCTCATTTATTCTAAGAGCTCCTTTTGACAAATGCAAACTGAAGCCTTAGATTAGGTAACATGCCAAAGGTCTCACACAGCCTGAGCCTGAGCAGGCCAGACTGTAAAGCTGCGGCCTCGTTATCACCTCCCACACAAACTCCCCTGATTGAACTGTGCAATCAAAGCATGCAGTTCAAAAGCAGGTGTACATTCTTTCTTGTCCTCTGTACACAAGAAGAACTAGGTAAGGAAGATAACCCATCACCAGTCACATGAAGTCCATGCTAAACTGTTTAAAGGACAATCACGTGGGACAGTGTCTGGTGTAGGGGCTATGACCACTATGTTCAGTAGAGGCTCTGCACTGCTGAAAGTCAGTCAGATAACCAGCCTCTCACTTAGGTGCCCCTATGACACCACTCGGTGCAAAAGGAGGTCTTCCCAGAAGGAGGTCTTCCCAGGGACAAGATGATGTCCCTTTGTGCCTTGACATCAAGTGAGTCATTTCACCATCATCATGCAGTATGGACCTCAGTGTAGATCAAGTTCATCCTGTGGGAGCACTGAAAGTTTCCTGATAACATAACTGGACACTGAGGAGAAGGTCACTGCATGCAAACATCTTGTCTAGACTCTAGCCAGGGGGGGTAGGGTGTTTTCACCACCCTCCTTTATACGTGGGTGCATACGGAGCCTTGCTAATCCAAGTGTGTGGTCCACAGGCAAGCAGCAGCAGAAGCTCACCTGGGAGCTTGTTAGAAACACAGAAGCTCAAGACCCATTTCAGAGCTACTGAATCAGAATCTGCATCTTGACAGGATCCCTTCATGATTCTTACGTACATACTTTTAAAAATATGTTTAATTACAAATTAAATACCATGTAAAAGGGAAATTATAATTAAATGTACTAGGTAAGATTATATATAATACTAGTTACACAATGCTCACATAGTTTTTCTACTGTGTTTTAACAAACTTTAAGATCTTAACTATCTTCTTACTGATAAAGAAATTGTCCAGGCCCTGGCTGGTGTGGCTCAGTGGACTGAGCACAGCTTGCAAATCAAAGGGTCATTGATTCAATTCCCAGCCAGGGCACATGCCTGGGTTGTGGACTGGGTCCCCAGTTAGGGGTGTGTGAGAGGCAACCAATCTATGTTTCTCTCGCACATTGATGTCTCTCTCCCTCTCTCCCTTCCTTCCTCTCTCTCTGGAAATAAATAAATAAATAATTTAAAAAAAGAAATCGTCCATAAAAGGTAAAAAGATCACATCTCTATGGTAGCATTTCAAACTAGGAATTCCAGCTCTAGATCCCCAGATGTTTCCTATAAATCACACTAGTTCACTAGAGGAATTTAGAAGGTGACTTTAACTTGAAATGGTCAGAAAAAGTAGGACTTGAACTGAGACTTGAATAATGGGTGACGTTTGCATAAGAGAGGGATTTCCAAAGCAGAGAAACAGACACATAACCAGCTGGAGACTGGCATGTAAAAATTTTTTTCAAGAGAAGGATGAAGAAAATATTTAAATATAGGGTTCATGTGCCCAAAAGAACAGCAGGGAGAAAATATGAAATGATGATGGGAAGCAGATCCTGAAAGCTAGGCCAGAGGGTCTGGCTCCTTGGTATCTCACAACAGAAGGAATTGTATTTTCAGAAGAGAAATCATTGTCATTGTATTCATTAAGCTTTTCTTATAGATTTTAATATGCAATGGTAAATATGCTTTAAAAATAAGAGATAGATCAATTTCAAAAAACACTTTAGAAAGCTCTCTCTGCACAACTGCACTGTGGCAATTGTACCTTCTGTAATTCTGCACCTGCTTCCTTAACTGCTGGCTGCATCCCGGGAGACCTGACATCACTGTTTCGCAGGGTTGTGCAGTATTTTCCAGAGCACTTGAGAACGTGTAAAGATGAAGAGCACTAGCTAGGAACACAGACGTCTTTTAAGTAGGGCATTGGGTGGATGACTCACCCTGTGAGTACCAAAAGAGCGTGGAGTAAGTACAGTCGCCAGAGTGGCCGGGACATATGTGCACAGTTAGGTCAATGATTGCGAGTGTGACGTGCCTATCTACTGGGGGTCACGTGCACATAGCATCTTGACTCTTAAGCACCATCTTAACAAAACACAAATGGCTGCAGTTTAAATTAAGAATAGAAAACTCAAATGTAACAATATAAACCCTAAACAATATCAGTTCAATAGTCTGTGAAGATTAAGTAAAAAGACAAGAAATAAAGGAAACATTGAGATGGACTAAAATGTAGACAGACACAGGGGCAATAGAGAGAAAAGAAGATAAAGGAGAAACAAGGAAAGAAGTCATGGTGGGAAGACAATTTATTGAAAATTATCAAGCTTTTTGACATCCATTATCTGCTTCAATACTGACCTAAATCCTGTGGTAGATATACTCGTTTCATAGACAAAGAAACTGATACTATTAGAGATTTAAGTAATTTGCCTAAAATCACACTGAAAAGGATTAGTTAACATACTAACTGCTAAAAACTACAACTTTAAATCCTCCTTGCCTCTGGTTCCAAATCTGAGGATCCAAAACTCCTGGCTCCTCAAATATCTTTTAAGTAGGGCATTGGGTGGATGATTCATCTCTAGAATACCATAAGAGTATTTTGGCAAAGAATCCTCAAATCTACCAGGCATCAAACACTGCATAGACTAAATTAATGTCTCTACATATATGTCCTATTAAATGTTAAATGTACATAGGATGCATTCTATTTAAATGTACATTGAGTTTAATTCAAAGTATCATTGTATCATTAAGAATTATCACTACAAGCAAAACCTAAAAATGCAATCACTCTCAGGTCCCTATAAAGGGAATCCTTGTATTCAAAAACCCTGGGGGTGACCTTGAGTATAAACCTTAACAGTATTCCACACAGAAGAGGGGGGGAGCTGAGGCCTGCATCTGACATCTCAACCCTTTATATTGACAATCCTCATGTCCATCTTCTTAATGATTGTTCTCCCTTCTATCCACTTAGCAGAGCCAAATATATATATTTTTTCTAATGGCAGAATTGATCCTGTGACTATCCTGCTTAAAACCATTAACTGGCCCCACTGCCTCCAGCTAAAGATCAAACCCCAGCTGGGCATAAAGTTCTTTTCAGGATCTGGGTTGTCCTCAGCAATCCAGGCTCCACCAGACATTGATCTGAGCTCCAGCCTCCTGAACTACTTTCCTTCCTAAAGTCAAACAGACTGAGAGCTCCTTCTACTTAGTGTTCTTTCTTTCCACTATTCAGGGCTCATTTCTCAGAATTTCACATCCAGGCTTTGACACTTCTTCCAGGGAGCCTTCTGTGATTGTATCATCAAGCTGGTTAATTAAGGGCTTTTCTCTCAGCACCCTAAAAGACCCCCAATAGCACTGACCCCAATGCATCACAGTGACCCAGAACTGTGAGGATGGAGACCATGTCTGCCATGTTTTCCAACACCTGGCACCATGCCTAGCACAGAGCAGGTGCTCAACAAAGCTATGCTGAATACATTTTAAAACTTCATGAAAAGAGGCCAATCTTCAAAGGAGGGAGCACAGTTTTTTGTTTGTGAGGTGTTTTTTTCTTTTTGGTTTAATTCCATGCAGAAGACAACTATACATCAGAGCCTCAAACGCAGAGATAGGAAAGTGAAGAGAACAGAGTCATTAAAACTGATTACAAGGCCCTGACCAGTGTGGCTTAGTTGGATGGAGTGTCATGGGTTTGATTCCCAGTCGGGGTCTGGGTTGTAAGATTGGCCCAGTTGGGCTGTCATGGGCATCTGGGAGGCAACCGATTGATGGTTCTCTCTCTCCCTCACTCTCTTCTCCTCTCTCTAAAATCAATAAGCATGTACTTGGGTGAGGATTTAAAAAAAAAACAAAAAACATTATAAGGAGGCAGCAGCCCTGGCAGCGAGTCCCAGGGTCCTGGCTTTCCCCTCCTAACTGGTGGAATTAATACCAGTTGTTCAGTTTTTCATTTCTAAAACAACTTCAGGGCCCCACAGTAATTTTTTTAGGAGCCGGTAATAAAATCAATTAATAGTTCAATGGGCATTGCTTTAGAAATACTATGTTTTTAACATGACATTTATTGAATAGTTATCCTTGGGGGAGTGCATTGTTCTAGGTCCTTTCCCACTGCTCTCAAAATGCACCCCAAAAAGAACTTAAACACTTGCATGGGATTGTACTCATTTTTAAGACAGAAACCGAGAGATGAAGAAGTCAGGAATCATTTCCTCTTGGGCACATAACAGAAGGTTTTAGAAAAGGGATTTTTTTCTCTAACCCAGTTCTTCCCTTTTGCCCCATTATATACACTTCTCTCACACCATGATAAATGCTTTAATGTGTGTGTATGTTTTTAAAGAATAAATCTTTCTTTTTCTATCAGACTTTAAGCTCCTTGATGGCAGGATGTAGAATTGTGTAGACATGAAAAAAAGTTTGTTGCAATGTTGTCCAGTCCTCGTAAGAGCTCTGTCAGTCATGTTCTGAGGCTTCCTGTCAGGAAAGCAACTCTGACTTGTGATCTATTGAAATCCCAGCTTCAAAAGAAACAAATATTTTCTAGTACCCTCTACCTTTCCCCTCTTAATTCTACACATTTTACTCTCCACCTAAATTTCTTCAAAGAAGAGCAGGGTACCTCTCAATATTAAGAAGTCCTAGATTTTTTTCCCTTTGAAACTACAGAGGACATGATGTGCAGACCCAGCTCCCAACAACACCGATACCAATACAAATGGAATAAAAACAATCTTCTGCAATTTTTAATTTAAATCTTAACTCATCTAATGTAGGTGAGTTAAATTTTTGCTTTTCACTTTAACAACAGAGACTCATATCTTTTTCAAATAAATAACTCCTAGATATAAATGCAGATGCAAATCTCCCTGGAGATTAATGGATTACTGCCCTATCTTAAAGGAGGAGCAGCCGAAGGTTTTGCAGGGGCTTAGTCTCATGGTCCAGTTGGGAGTGAGTAGAGAGGGGAAAGCAAAAATAAAAACAATTAGTCCAGATGGAAGAAAACAGCTCATAAAGTAATGGAGATTGTAGCTATCATGAGAGCTGATTACAATGACTGTGAATACACAGGGACAGAAAAAAAGAGACACAAAAAAATACACAGCCCTGTTTGGTGGTCTTTCATGGGCTCATCGGGGAATACCCCCCAGGTTGATGATATAATGCAATTCAGCCCTTCTCTGGTAATAGAGTGAACCCAGCAATGTGGTAGTTGTGCTGGGAGGTCTGGTCTGCCGAGCACAGAAGTGTAGGCAGTGCTACTTGGAATGCCCAGGGATCCAGGCGCTATGTCACACTGCTGTGTGTAAAGGCAGAGCATTGGGGATACATTTTCTCTGTGCCCAAATGATTTACAAATAAAGACACTATTAGGTCTACTGATCCACTGTCAAATGAACCATCTGCATCCAGGTGTTTCTTTAAGATTGAAGATGATTTGCCCTCACATCGACTCCCCCAGTTCCTCTGGTGGCTCATGATGGCTGGTCGCCCATTCTGCTCAAGGGATTACAAAGACCAATGCAGCACTTGTCCTTGCCCTTGCCCTTCGGAGGACAGATAGGTCATAAATAGCAAATTACAATCTGATATGCTGAATTCTCTGATTGGGCTGTAGGGCCACAGAGGAAAGGGCAACTCGCTGTGTTGCTGGGCAATTTGGGGCAGAGAAGTCTCAGGGCAGTCCTCAGAACTGGGCTGCGAAGGCCATTAAGAGTTTGTCAGACATATGAAAAGCACTTAGCAGAGGATCTAACAAAGATTACATTTTCAAATAAAGAAATATTCTGCTATGTATGAAAGTAATATCATTACTATTGATTGAAGGAATGGTTGTTCCAGCAGAAAAACAATTTCTCATGCTGGAAACAAGGAACAGTTCTTTGTGGCTAGAATGTGGGGGAATAACAATGGAATCCTCATTTTAGCAAGATGACTTAGTTGGTAGAGTGGAGAGTGGACTGAAAGGTTAATAAAGGCAAGTGAAATTGAGGCCATTTATGCAGCTACTACAAAAAGTTCAGTTAAGATCTGTGGGACACTCTCTGAAGGTACAATACCAATGGTGCTCCAAGGTAAGAATTAGCAGCAACAAAGGTCTAATATGCAAAAGGCCAGCTTGCACCTCACAGGCCAGGCCAGGCACCAGACAAGCCAAGGTCACATTCCTGTCTGGACAGTTGCAGCCAGGGCTAGTTTTGTTCTTAGACTCTGGCACCCACAGGTGCCACAGCAGTAGTTCTCAGTTCTGCCTGCCCCTCACCTGGGAAATATTCTTTTATAATGCCGGTGCCTCCACTCCACTCCATGCTAACTAATTGAGAATCCCTAGGAGAATCTGTACTCCTTAAATGCCCCTCACAGCCAGAACTGTGAGCCATAGCCCAGTCAGCAGTTGGGCATAGCAGTGATTATTACTCAGTGCCTGTCTCAAAAGTCTCCAAGTGTATGCATATGGTTGTGGGGACACATGGTAACCAGATGGGGATGTCCTTGGGGCCAGCTGATCATTCCAGAGGAAGTGGTACTGTTAGGAGAGGAGGAAGCAGGACTTTGCCATTATGTGACTTGCGTGTCATGTTATTGAAAGCTTTGAAAATGCCTTTGAACACACCCAAAGGAAGTGTTCTAAAAGACTTTAGGGGGCTGACTCTATAAGGCAGAACATAATGCAGATTCTCAGTCACCAAATGACAATCAACAAGAAGGCAGGGGAAAAGATGGGTCTCCTATGAATGGGTTGGGTAATTTCTGTCAAGTTCCATATGTATATTATACTCAGACTCTGTAACCAGAATTCTGCACACTGTGGACAAGACAATCTTATTGAAAATAATGACATCTACCTGAATTACGGTCTCGGTAAAATCGTTTCTGTTCCCCAAACTCTTATTCTACAAAAGGTATACTCTAAGTGCATCGCATTCCTATCTTGTTCAAGACTATCAACAGCCCTTGGAGACAATTATTACAGGCTACAGGTGGAGAAATGGTTGTCTGAGAGCCTAAGAAACTTGGGAAAGCTCACTGAGCTAGGAAGTGACAGAGCCAGTCCTGAACCCACACCAGACAAAGCCAGTGCTGGTGATCACCACTGTGTTACTGCTTACCTGTCTGCAGCATTCATAACCCATTTTGGACAATATACTCCTTGAGATCAAAGGCTAAGTAAAGTTCAGGATTATCTCTGAGTCCATCATCCAGATCTCTTTCACTGTTTTTTTTTTTTTTTTTTTTTTTGGTAATGATTTTTAGGAGAAAGAGAGAGAAAAGGGAAGTTCTGCCAACATGACTGCTCTGTTCTTCTGTCCACAGGGTCTGATCCCTCTTTCTCTTTGCATTTAGTATCTAAATCTGTTGAGTAAATTAGTTCCTTTTAGAAGTGAAGCTGGGCACTTAGGGAGGATTTTGATAAGAAAAGTAGTAGCTGGGTCTTTAGCACAGGAGACATGAGGTTCAGAGTTCAATGACTGGTTCAAAGCCAGCTTTTAGCAGACATGCCTTCACCTGCTATTTTGGATGTATATGGGAAGGAGGAGAAGGTGGATAGTTATGGGAAAGGCTGTAAAAACACTGAGACTGCAAAACTGAGATCAACGTGAATGCGTGCGTTCATTCACTTATCGACAGCCATGTATTATTGTGCAACCAACTACAGGCCGCTTTTCATTTGCCTGGTTCCAATATGCATGGATTTCTATTACTGTGGTTTACCTAAGTAATTAAGTTCCCTAATAACATGATTCAAATTTAAGTTACCACAGCGTAGTAACTGTTAGTGAGTGAATAAAGTATAAACTTGGTACTACCTCTTTGGTCCACAAGTCACTATGTAATAACAGATGCACACCATGGTTAGCGACTTCTCAGATCTGTAGGTAATGGGTCAATGCACCCCTCATAGGGGTTCACACACACAGCAAAGCAGGTAGTTCTACTGCTTCTTTGTCTCCCATGATATTTTACAAAAATGGGTAAGCCAAAGTGGGAATTTGCCCACAAAGATGAAAGTGCAACATAGAAACAAAAAGAGAAAATGGACAAAATGGAATTCAAATGGAATGGTGGAATTAAAGAGCATAGAGCTGATTGCAGGCATGGTGACGGTGCTGCCCTTGGAGAAGCCCAGCTATGTGGCCAGGGGAGCTTAGAAAAGGAAACTTCATGGACATAAGTGAGTTACGTGGTTGAGAATGAAAAGGATGAAAATGTTCCAGAGGAAATAATACTAGGCAAAAAGTTCACATTAAAGGTGCTCTTGGAAACAGTTCATTACACTGAAAGTTGAAAGGATAAAAGGCTGAAAGCGGATCCAAACTTAGAAAAGAGAAGGACGACTCACCAAGACATAGTAAAGATGCTTGCTCAGTATTGTAAGTTATATGACCGATGACAGGAAAAAGGCAAGCACTATTCAAACTACCCTTTAAAAAAAAAAAACAAATAAAACACTTTAATTCTTAATGTTTCTAACATTTCCAGTAACAGTGTAATCAACAAATATTTACTTTACTTTTTTTTCACTTCCCTATACATGTATAGCCAATAAAAAATTTTTAATGCCTTGACAAACATTTTGAAAGGATATGGACAACAGTATTTTTTCCCATTGATATTAGGATGTCTTTTCTTTTCTTTTTGGTCTCACACTACCATGCAAAAAGCAAGGACTGCATGTATTATGTGCCAGGCATCAGAAAAAGTCCTTGCTCTCTTGGTGGTCTTACATCACCAAATTAATTCTAAAAACAGGTGACTATGTGTTCTATGATTAATGGTTTTGCTAGCCTAGCTCAGAGAACCCAGAGATTTAGTGGAACTGTGGGAAGTAAATTTGGTAGGGGGATGGAGAGAATACAGTAGCAAAGGCAGTTCAGAATGGGGTGAGGAGGGGCATCCATGTCTGAGGAGAATACAAATCTCCCCAGCCCAGCAAGTCTACTTTCTCACCCCAGAGGCGGGGTGAGGAGTGACTCTGGGCTGGTTTTAAAGCTGATTGCCAACAGCTCAGTTGTAATGCCAGATGCATATTAATTGCCATCAGAAGACAGAGATGCAAGTTAAGATTCCTTCTCAAAAATAATACAGAAACTAAAAATGCTAACACGTGCCACTCTCAGACAACTGGTGTGAATAAAGTTTCTTAAAACCAGCACAGTGTTTGGATGCAGATCTCTATGCTCCCAATGCCATAGACAAGAAAAATAGCATCTGGGGCTGTGAAAATACATCTTAGGAAAATCAAGTCATGAGAATATATGAAATGACACATCTGGCTTTATGTACTGGCTATGACTTTTAAGTCCAAAATGTATATTATGTTGGGTAGTTTTTCCATCATAAAACGTTTGAAGTTTTAATTTATGGCTCTTTCCAAAGAAGATGTGGGGGCTATGTGATTTGCATGTGAATGCACCTAGGAACACAGCTGTTAAAAGGTGGAAGGCTCTTTGGGAGTTATCTTGTCTGATCTCTGCATTTAAAAAAACAACAACAAAAAACAAATGAGCCCTTGCTGGTGTGGTTCAGTGGATTGAGCACCTGCCTGCGAACTGAAAGGTTGCCGGTTCAATTCTGGGTTCCGGCACATGCTTGGGTTGCAGGCCAGCTCCCTAGTTGGCAGTGTAGGAGAGGCAACTGATAGGTGTATCTCTTGCACATTGATGTTTCTCTCCCTTTCTTTCTCCCTCCCTTCCTCTCTCTCTAAAAATAAATAAATAAAATCTTTGAAGAAAAGAGGTGAATTTATTGTAGGGAGGCCACCTGCCTAGCTCCACAGTCAGATTTCTGCTTCATAATAACAACAGCTAACATTTCCTGAGTATTTACTGTGTGCTAGGCACATAGGAAGCATTCTGTCTGTTAAATTTTCAAAGATCCATGAAATAGTTACTACTCCTACTACCACAGTGGAAACAGCGAACCTAAGATAACCATGAGGGAGCTGGGATTCAAAGTCAGGAGAAGGCTCTGAGCTGACATTCTTAACTATGATAATTGTTAATAAATTACATTTTCTAGATACTTAACCATATGCCCCCAAATTAAGTAACCACAGTCCCTGTTCCCTAGAGTCCAGCTTTCCACATACAACTACCAATTCTTAAACAACCTTACAAAGTAATGTAATCCCCATTTAATAGATGAGAAAACCGAAGGCACAATTTTCAGTCATTTTCCGAGGCTGCGTAGCTTATAATTTGTGAAAGCAAGATTCAACTCTGTAGATCCTCTGGTTCTTTCAGACACATAAGTCTGCCTCTCTGTGTCAGAACTATACTCTCCCCTCAACATGCTCCGGCTATTTGAACAGAACTTGCATACATCAAATATCTTTTGTGAAGTCAGCGTGGACCCAGGCATTTCTGGAACACATTTAAGTTAGCAGCAAGAATTTCACATTCCTAAATCTCTCTCTGTGATACACAGTACCAAGAGTCCAGCAGCTCACATGAGAGAGGCTTACTGTGAAGTGGCCAGTGGTGAGTCAAACCCACAGAGTGTGGTTTGGGGGCTGCACTGACTGAGGGAGAAGAAGAGAAAATTTCTTTGCTTGCTGTTCTCCTGGAACACAAGTGGCAACAGGCATAAAAAAGAAGCAGCCTTCAGAAGATACCTGCAAGCGGTAGGTGCTAAGAAACGGCATGCAGTTATAGGACAGAAAAGGTAGGCAGATCTGCCTGCTGTCCTCTCTTTAGTTCACTGGCCACGATTCCCCACTGCTCTGTCAAGGAAATGGGTCTGAGAAAAGCAGCATGATCCTCACCACAGCCCCGTAGCCAGTTTCCAGAGGTTTTCAGCATAGCAGGCAGCTGCTCCCTGAATTCAGCTCCGCTCCCTCCTCCTGGCTGGGTTGTGTGGTGTATAACCTCTGCCGCCAACACACACTCCTGAAGCTATTGAGTTGTGGCCAAAGCCTCTTCAGAGCCAAGCAGGTGGAGCACTTTCCCAGGCTAGTGGCAGAGCTAGTTTGAGACGCTTTGCAACACAAAAGGGCCAATTTAAGAGATGGAATTACTCTCTCCATTCTGCCCTTTTAAAAGCCATAACAAACCACTTTCCAGCTGTTTTACTCACCTCTTTTTCTTTCTCGTCTCAGCTAAAAAGGCCTTAGCACTGCAAAGGTGGAGGAGTTGGAAGCCTGCCTGGGGAGCCTGCTGGAGGGAGCCTGGGAGACTTACTACTCCCAAATCCCACTCAGCCCTTCAGCTAGTTACTGTTGTTTGCAATTCCAGCACTGAAGTGTGAGCTTGATATCTTCTTTTAAAATGTAGAAGAGACCAAACAAAGTTATTCACACTGTAGAGTTAATTCTCCATCTGGTGGGCAGGAAGTTGGCAGTTCCCCTCGGCCAGGAAATGCCTCCCTACAGCAGCCTTTAGGTGAGAAGAGTATTCAAAAAGAAATGGTTTAGGGAAGCCGATCTTCTAACTTCACCTTCTTGTGTGGCCAGATCTTCTAACTTCACCTTCTTGTGTGGCCACATCAAGCCACAAACCAGGTCCTTCCAGTCTAGGAAACGTACCCCCTTCTCATTTCTTTTGAACTGGGAAATGCCAACATCAAGACCTGATTGAAAGCTTTTCTTGATACTTCAAGATGAGTAGCTAACATTTGGAAATTAGGGTAAGTTTTATTCCAAATATGCTTAAGGAGTCTTCATTTTCATATATGCTGCAGATATTGCTATTCATGTATTGATTGGTTAACCAGTTGCTAAGTGTAGCCCAGATATTTAAATTTCCTCTCACAACTATTGGTCATAATTGCAGTTCATTGCCGTATGGCACTGTTTCCCTGCCCTATCTGTTAACACACAGATCAGATGTTTTGGTCACCATGGCAGCCACCTACTCTTCCTCCCTATTATTTTGTTTATCAAACTTAAAGTACACAGCCTAGAAAATCCTATGATTTAAAAAAACAAAAAAAAACAACTCAAATAGGAATCAATCACGCTCACTGAAAACAAAGAATCATTTCAGTGTAAATGTTTTGTTTAAAAAAATAAGTTGCAAATGTGTTAATCAGAAACAAACTATAACTAGAAAAACAGAACTAAGGGATTTGAATCTGCTTGGAGATTTAAAAAATTCTCAGAGTAGTTTTCAGGGATAAAATGGGATTATCACTAACACTTCATGTCTTGACAAACTGGCTGCCTTGATGGGTTTGAAAGCTGTGGTAGTCTCACAGGTTTTAGGCTGGCTTATAAACTAAAGAACATCTGTTTAAACCACACCTATGGGTGTGAGAGTGCATTTTTCTGTATGGATATCTCTCCCACTCCACACAAAAACATTAGGGGAAAAGAGTAAAAAAAAAAAACAAACAAAAAAAAAACACAAAAAATCAAAAAACGAACTTTCTTTAAAAGCAGTACATTAATCATTTATTTTACAATTAGTTATTGAGTCTGCTGATTGTAGATGACAAAAGAGCATGCGGAAATCAGGTGAGTCCCTGAGGCAGGAGCTTAAAAGTCCAGGCAGGGAGACAGATAATTAATGAAAGCCCCCAGAATAATGAGGGGTTATGTCCTCTCTCAAGTACAATTATTTGACTACCATTTCCAAGTCAGTCAGCCATAAGTGAGAGCTGATTGCTAGGTGTTATTGTAGGCATCACATTTGCTTTAAAGAAAACAGTACACTGAGGAGTTTTCATCAAGAATCCCCCCCCCTCTTTCTCTCTCTCTCCTCTCTCTCCAGGCATCCTAAAACTATTGCCCCTTTTGACTCCTAGAAACAAACTATTATAACCCCTACAGATGAAGACTCTGTTCCTACCCATGAATGTCTTGCTTGTCTGAGACAGGTGTTTTGCCTCTTCCCAATCACCAACATGGACTGAGGATGATTTCAAAATGACTCTCCCTACTATTTCTAATAAAGAAATGATGACTTGCTGGAACCAAGACTCATCATTTCCTCACTGAAGTTGAGATTCCACTTTAAATTGAACAGGCTTATTTTCATGGCTTCTGCACAGACAATCTCACCCAACAAATCAGCAGATCAGCAAATCTACTTACTTTGTGGTCGAGATTTCCTGGGGACAGATTTTGAGTGTAAAGCTGATTAGTAAGCCTCACAGGATCCTCTGCACAGATTTGAGGGATACAGGGGCTGTCCTAAGTAGAGGCCACTATAATTGCCATTCACAGCCATTACCAGCTGGTTCCTCCCCACCTTCCAGTCCCCATCACCCAGGGCTAATGTGATGTGAAGAGGTGAAGTTTATAGGGAAACTCAGAGGAACTAATCCACCAGAATGTCTTTGTACTGTGAGTGACATTGACATCTGGAAGGTCTGGAATGCTCAGTCACTTGCTCTTCTGCTGGCTGCCTCTTCTTCCCCAGAAGCTTCCATGATTTCTTTGTGGCTTTTCCAAAGCTCCCAACTTTTTCTTCTATTCAAAAGTTTTTCCAATTCTAGTATCTTTCATGCAAAATAGAAAAAAAAAATGGTGAGGGGCATGGGGTGGAGTACTGTCAGATATGGGATTTGATTTAAAATTTAAGACTAGGGAGTCAGGAGGTTTGGTTCTAGTCCTACCTCAATTAAAACCAGCTGGGCAAATTCAGTCAAACAACTTACATTTAGTTTTTTGATCTGTCAAATGGCATATTAAATGAGACCACACAAGAGGAAGTGCTCTGAAAAGTTAAAGATTTAGTACATATTGTCAGTTGCCACAGAACTAGTATACAGGTAAAGTCATATCATACTATGGTTTCAGAAAAAGTGATGGTTTTTATCAAGTATCACAATTCTCCTAGTGATATAATCTATACGCTTCAGCCTCAAACCTTGATTCCACATCTAATTAGGCATAACATCTCATTAATTCTATCTCCAAAATGTCTCCCTAGTTTGTGTGTCCTTCTTTGTGAACATTGGCATGGATGAGGCTCTCTCCAAACTGGTTCCCTCCCTCTAATCTCACCTTCCCTCAATGCATTAGCCACACCTGCAGTCAGGGATTTCTTTCTAAAATGGTTTCTCCTCTTAAAATCTTTTGCTGACTCCTCTTCAACTGCAGCATAAAGCCTATGTTCTTAGTGAAGCATAGCACTGCTTCACAAACTCGATTTCCTCACTGCCTTTCTCATTGTCTTCTTCCTGGAAAACTTGGTGACTTTGCACAGGCAGCTCTTTCTTCCTTTGAGTCTGCTGACTATTCAATCTTCTAAAACACAAATATCGCTGTCTCTGGGAACCTTTCTGAACTTCACAGACTGGGTTATGACCACACTGTTATTCCCACCGCACTTTCTACCTTCCTATTATTACAGCATTGTTCACATCACCCTGTAATGGTTTGGATGTTTTGCATCCTTGTTTGGTTGGAGCTACCACTGGTATAACCCAGCACAGAATTTCTCATGTCCTGGTTTTAATGGATTATGGAAGACTCAGCATCAATCCCTGGACACATTTCACAGCTCTGGGGTAAGGAGCTATCTCTACCCTTGGTAATGGCTTAAGCCTGAATCCCAGACTCCTCCTCCAAGAAATAAATACAGTACCTGAGCACCCGTCTACTTCCCCCACTTCAAGTCAAAATTGAACTAAATGGGGACTTCACAGCCTGTATACCACAGTGATGGTAAAGTAGGCTGATAGAATATTATTGCCCCTGTTCTTGTTCTTTTCTTCTATAATGTGGGAATAATCATTGTAACATCCCACAGATAGCTTTCCTGTAGATAGCTTCCAGGGTTCTCTCCCATGAAGATCTCTGAATAAATTATTTTAGACAATTCTAAGGTTAGGAGCAGTTCTACCCAGGAGAGAGGCATATAAGTTTGTAAAACATATCTTTCTTGTGGATCAACTGCTTAGCAGGCAAAGCTAGAAGGCTGAAATTCTGATGTTTGCCCTATCCTTATTCACTCAATGCCATAAAGGGTAGTATTAAAAGTTATTCTGTAAATGACTCTAAACACAAAGTCTAATGCTAGATAATTTCCATTTAGATTGAAAGCCAAAAAGGAAAAGGAGATGCAATTAAACAGAAGTCTTACATGGCACGTAAGTGACAATTAATGAACCAACAACAAGGGTAGATACAGTTTTCCAAAAACATATCTCAAATGATATGGGACAGCCTAAGCTTTCCTAAAAAAGAAACACCTTAAGTCTCCCAGGTTAATCATAACTAGTCCTAAATAAATCACTCTTCCTCAGCGTCTGAGGCTGGACACTGAAACCTCGAGCCTGGGGACAACTTACACTTAGAAAGACTTGCCAAAATTGACTATAAATCACATCATTTCCCATTAGGTCCTCCAAACCAGCCCAACTGGTCTTCACCATCATTTGTGAGCTGAAAAATACTTGATAATCCTTTTCAGTGCTGCTGACAAGGAACTCAGTTATTTAAGAACACTTATTGATGTTATATGGTTCTAGAAGGCAGGTACAGGAAGCTCTTTTCTGGAAAAGAACCCAGTTAAAGGCTGATGAAGTCACTGTTTAATGGAAAATTACAGTCCCTAGGCTGGTAGGGAGCTGAAGGGTGATTTTATGTAACACTTGTACTCTATCTCCAACCAAATGCTTGGTGATCTCTGACTATTCTGGAAGGTCTCTCACAATGGGGAACTTCTTACCAAGAGAGTTCTCACACTTAGAACTTAGAAGATCTATTCTCTATTGAACCAAAATATGCCTATAACTTTAACATAATAATAAACTCAGAGATCACCCCAAAATAAGCTTTAACACAGTTTTGAATATAGTGCAACAATGGGAATCACAGCCTCTAATTGATTTATTTCAGAATTTAAAAGAGATTGATGAGGACCCAATGCAGTAAAACCTAGATGTCATTACTCAGATATCGAGAGAAATTGAGAAGATTTATATATTCATTATCACATGTGCTTTCTTGCAAATTGAATAATCTAAAATACAAGGAAAGCTCAGTTAATTTTTTTCAGGAAAAAAAATGTTGAAAGCTAGAATTCTGAAAGGCTCTTTTAAAGTTCAGATGGAAACTTTTATAGTTTCATGTTTCATCTGAGGAGCCAAATGGGGGAGAGGCAGCCTTGGGACAAGTTTTGGCTGGGTTTGTAGGCTCATCTTTGAGGACATCTGCTTCTCCATAACTAAACCACAATCTGCTCAGAAGTGAATGCTTAAAAGTCTTTAGAAATTAACATCAAATGGCAACCTTAGTAAACACGGGGCTACATGAGTCACTAAAACCACTTAGTGAAACTTAAAAAAAAAACCTCATCATCTCTCAATACTATGGGTTGTATCTCCATAGATTTGTGTTAGCCATCAGGCTTGCTTTACTATCACATTGTTGGAAAAACCACAATTTCTTTGCATAAAGTATACCTGACTGTATTTTCTATTATTTTTCTATTTGTAGTCTCTAGCACAGAAGCTGGTACTCAGTAAGTGCTCAGTAGGCTGAGTCAGTAAATATTCATTCCTAGGAATCATAAATAAATGCCTAGTCCCTCCATCAATTCTTACTCTGGTAGCTACCCTGGAGGACTGCCACTTACTCTCCCAGCTCCTTCTTCCCTACAAGGCCATCACTTCTTTCCTCCAGGCTAACTATCCCCCGTTCCTGCCATCTTTTCTTGTGACCCACAGCTTCCAACCCACTCATCAAAGGAACTTCCAAATATGCTTTCATGTGTTTTAAAGAGGGAAAATTTCACTTTGGATCTCTAAGACTAAAGAAGCTCCTACACTATCTGCGGAGGCCATACTGTATTCATATCCTAGCAACAC
This sequence comes from Furipterus horrens, assembly GCF_987537825.1. NCBI lineage: Eukaryota > Metazoa > Chordata > Mammalia > Chiroptera > Furipteridae > Furipterus > Furipterus horrens. The sequence continues at coordinate 61,938,692 of NW_028327172.1, read as the reverse complement.
TAAACAATTTTTTAATTTTTCAATATCAGTTGACACACAATATTATATTAGTTTCAGATGTAGAACAAAGTATGTTTTATAATTTATATAACTTACAAAGTGATCACCCTGGTATGTCTAGTACTCTGGGCAACATTTTTTAAGAGTAATGTTTTTTTAGCTCAGGTTGGTGTGGCTCAGTTCTGGCCTGCAAACTGAAAGATTGCTGGTTTGATTCCCAGTCAGGGCACATGCCTGGGTTGTGGGCCAGGTCCCCTGTTGGGAGCATGTGAGAGGCAACTGGCAGATGTATCTTTCAATCACTGGTCTCTCTCCCTCTCTTTCTCACTCCCTTTCCATCTCTCTAAAAATAAACAAAATCTTTAAAGAGAGAGTAATTTTTTAAAAAATTGCACATCATAGCCTATAAGAGAGTTGCAAGATCAATTTGTGTGTGCCTGTGTGCTGTTATGTATATATATTAATAAATATGTGCACAATTGTCACACATACATACACACACACATGCAGGGCATCCCACAAGGTGTGTAGAATTTGGCTCAAATGTTATCTCCTACTCACCTGTTGTCCTGGTGCTTCTGCGTAGGCCTCCAACTGCACTGATATAACGGGAGACTGTGCATGTGCGCCCTGAGTTTTAAAGTTAATATATTTCTTATTGTGAGCTAGGATTAAAAAAAGCAGTTTGATATCAACACTGGGCAACTGGACAGAGTTAGGAACAGAATGTGAAGGCATCACAATCATGGCAAAGAAGTCCTTTCTTTGGCAGGTTTAGGTAAATCACTTGCAATTTCATGGGCTTTGTTTTCAAATGAGACTAAGAGATGCTGACCAGTAACTACTGAGTGAACTAAGGATTATTAATTTGGTCTTCAAATTGGAGGTTACTAGAGTTTATTAAGAACTTAAACTTGACTTCTGGCCAAGATGGAGGCATAGACAGACATGCTGTGCCCCCCCCACCAACAACTAAGAAGGAATACAACTACCTCAGAACTAGAAACAACCAGAAGTTCCAGAAAATCAAACTAAATGGAAGTCCAACAAACAAAGATATAAAGAAGAAATACTCATCCAGACAGGTAGGAGAGCAGAGCCAGGGCAGAGAGGATGTGATGTGGTGGTGACAGCGGCGTCAGCAGCAGTGGGCCAGCGGAAAGCACAGTCACACGTTTTAAAAAGTCAGGAGGTCCACATGGGGAGCAGTCCCAGCTCCTCACCGGACCTCAGAGCTCACAGTTCTAGCACCAGGGAAAATAGAGCCTCATTGCTTCTGACTGTGCAGACCAGTAGGGGTTGGGATGGAGGCAGAAACTGCCAGTCTCAGCAGAGTCTGCTTGTTTAAAGGGCCCCCATGGTTCTAGAACATCCACAGACCCACCCACTCTGGGAACGACGGCCAGGGCAGCAGCGAGAGGGGCGCCAGTCTGGTGTGGAAGTGAGAGAGGCAGCTAGAAAAGGTGCAAGTCCTGGGCTGGCGGCATTGTTCCCTCTTGGACCCTCCCCCACATACAGCGCCACAACGTGGTGAAACAGGTTGCCCTGTACTAACGAATCCCTAAGGCTGCACTCCTTACAACATAACAGGAGTGACAGCTCTACCTGGGATGCAGAGGCAAACAAATACAGGAGCCTGTCAGAATGAGGAGACAGAGAAGTATGGCCCAAAAGGAGACACGGATCAAGGTTCCAGTGGGAGAACTAAGTGACAAGGAGATAGACAACGTAACAGATGCAGAATTCAGAACACTGGTGCTAAAGATGCTCACAGGCTTGACAGATATGCTTGAGTATGGCAAACACATAAGAGAAGTGAAGGCTATGCTAAGTGAAACAAAGGAAAATCCACACAAAACCAATGGTGAAGGAAAGGAAACCAGGGTTCAAATCAATGATTTGGAACATAAGGAAGAAAAAAACAGTCAACCAGTGCAGAATGAGGAAGCAAGAATTGAAAAAAATGAGAAAAACTTCCCAAATTTTGCAAAGGAGATGGACATACAGGTCCAGGAAGCACAGAGAGTCCTGGGTGAGCTGGGCCCAGAGGGGACCACACCAGGACGCATCATGATAGAGATGCCAAAGGTGAAAGATAAAGACAGAGTCCTGGGAGCAGCAAGAGAGAGGTGGAGAGTTGCCTACAGGGGGGTGCCTATAGGACTATTAGCTGATTTCTCAGAGGACACTTTGCAGGCAGGAAGGGACTGACAAGCAGTATTCAATGTGATGAAAGGCAACCTGCAACCAGGATTACTCTAACCAGCAAAGCTATCATTTGGAATGGAAGGGCAGGTGAAGTGCTTCCCAGACAAGGTGAAGCTTAAGGAGTTCATCATCACCAAGCCATTATTATATGAAATGTCAAAGGGACTTACTTAAGAGAAAGAAGATCAAAACTATGAACACTAAAATGACAACAAACTCATAACTATCAACAACTGAATCTAAAAAATAAAAACAAAATTCAACTAAGCAAACCAGATTAGGAACAGAATCATAGGTATGGGGATCATTTGGAGGGTTATCAGCTGGGAAGGCGGAGGGGGAGAAATGGGGAAATGGTGTAGGGACTAAGAAGCATAATCAGTTGGTACAAAATAGACAGGGGGATGTTAAGAATAATATAGGAAAGGGTGAAGCCAAAGAACTTATATGCACGACCAATGGACATGAACTAAATGGGGTGGGATTGCTGGAGGGAAGGGGGGAACTGGGCAGAGGGGAGCAAAGTGGGAAAAAACTGGGACTACTCTAACAACATAATCAATAAAATATACTTGAAAAAAGATTTTTATAGAAGGACTTCAAGATATTGTTTATAATAAAAAAAATTATACTGAAAAAACAAACATACAAAAAAAGAACTTAAACCTGGTATTCCTCCAGGAAGGCTAGCTTCCACGTCACTGGCTGTGTTACACAGCTTCTGCTGCACAGGCCAAGAGGTGAGGATCCCAAAATTGGGGGGCAAGATGCTTTTAAAAAGACACTGTATCCAAAGCATCAATATTTTTTGAGTTGGTCATGGATATCACTTTTCACAATTCTTGCTCTTAATTATAAATTTAGTTTAGGTTTACCATTATCCCTTCTATTTGTTTTGAATAAATTCATTAACCCTCAATAACACACAATCTTCATTAACTATATTTTGGGTTAACCTTTTCCAATATTAGGGTTTAAGATATATGTATACTTAAAGATAAATCATTCCTAAATAGGGATAGATATATCTATATTGTTGTAGCATCTGCAAATATAGTTCTCACATGCACAGTTTGCTTTTATAGTCACATTCTTCATTAACAGCAGGTTTGTTTGGTACTCAAAATTAAGAGTTATTGGTGTAAAGAAGACATGGGATGTTTTACCCTAAGTGGACTGAGTTCTAAAAAGTATGAGATCCACTCATTTTATAGATAAAAAGAATGAGGTCCAAGGAGATGAACTGACTAATCAAGATCAGCAAAGGTGTTTGGACAAGAAATCAGGCCTCCAGACTCTCTGTGCCATCAAATCACTTCAACTCCAGCTGTGCCACAGAACACTGAGCCCGACTCAAAGCAGAGGCATAACAGCTGTGTGCTTAGTTACCTGCGTTATTTCCTATTAGGTTGAACAGTATAACTACAGATTTGTTAGGTCAAAAACTGTCAAATACTGGCACTTTTCTATGGTTCAAACTAAACTGTATTATTTTAATAAGTGCTGCCTATGCCAGCCTGAGATCTTAATTTTCACATGAGCAGCAGCATAGTGTATTTGTAAAGAACATAGGTTTGAACGAAACTGAGTTCAAGTCTCGGTACCTACACTGCCTGGCCATATTCCTTTAGATTGTCTGTTTCTCAGTGTCCTGAAAGGGGGACAGAATACTATATAAGTGTTTGCTGTTATTATTATTGCTAAAATTCAACATACTGATGAGCCAGATGGCCTCATCAAGTTAGGGTAACTTTATACACTTACTTTTTCTGAAATGTATTTTCTGGCATAAGTCTTTTGTAGAGACAGAGATTTTCAGCCTTTTTCCTTGGCAAGATTTGCTATTTATTTGTTTGACTGGCATTTGGCTTTATAGTCACAAATGGTGCTCTCAAAAGTGCTATTTCTCTCTGCAGACAATGTGGGTTAATCAATAAAACACAGAGGCTGAGACATCCTAGCAACAAAAGTCAACTGTGTGTATGATGTGTTGCTCTGTTTTTATTTAATCTATTTTTGAAAATATGGCTGCTCTCTAAAGTGCCTGTTTATTCTCCAGTTAAACTACAGTATTACCTTAAAAAAAAAAAACACTAAAGGAGGAAGAGGAGAAGAAGAAGGAAAAGAAGGAGGAGAAGGAAGAGAAGGAAGAGAAGGAGAAAGAGAAGAAGGTGAAGAAAAAGGAGGAGAAGAAAGCATCCAAACTTGAAGAATATCTTTGTTTAGCTCATGATATAGAGAGAAAACAACAATTTAAGGATATATCAGGATACAGCAAAGTGATTCCAATGTGACCTGAGGCTAACTACTTTTCTATGGATGATGTTCAATTTACTGAGCCTCTGTGCATGCCAGACTTTGGGACATTGTGCATGGTACAATTCCAAGATATCTACATAACTCCAGAAAGCCAGATAGTCCATCTACAAGCATCATAGGTGAAATAAAATACGAGCACAAAATCTCAGCTTGTAATTAAGTGATGGGTCACACTGTAGGGTACAAAAAAATCACACCTGCTTGGATGCAAGTTAATAAACAGATCAGGCTATGGAAGCTGCGCCTTGTCATTCTGGGAAGATGCTGGGAATGATCTGTTACCTCCCAGAATTTAGGTGTGGGGCTAGAATAGAAATATGATTCTCTTTATCAAATGAATTATTGATGGATTACTTTTCACTGAACTTCTACAATTTACTACTACAGATACAAATTCTCATGAAGAAAAAGTGAATAAAGCTGAAGGAAATCAATTAAATCAACAAAAAGAGATGAGAGGGTTTGTTGAGAAATAAAATGTTGATTTTTTTACACCATGTTTTGATTAATGGCATAAATTTTCTCCTCTCTTGGGTGTATACTTTTCTCTCCCTTTCTCTGGGATCCAAAAGATGTATTTTTATACTTAAGATGCATTTCAAGTACCAATATATTCAGTGACAAGGTATTTCAAAGTATATTGTCATAGGGAAAAGGGTAGAAATAGAACTATATATTCAGTCCATTGTTAACTCTAGATAATTGTTAAGTGAATGATTAATAAAACAACTGATTTGTTAATAATTAAACTATTGATTAGGAATAAAAGATTATTTTACTTAGCACTGCTTTGACTATGGGGTTTCAAGTCATTTTTTGACCCATTCATCCGACATTCAATAATTTACTTAGTACCTTCTTATTGGGTTTCATTCTAGGTGTTGGATATACATGACCTCATGACGTTCATGCCATCTCAATTCAGATAATTACTAGTTGTCTGAATTTTCTCCTTGGCCACTCCACCTAATCTGTCAATTTTCTTGCTGTAAAAGTAGGACAGAAACATCTCCTCCATCTACATTACAATGCTGTAAAGAATGATTAGACCAGTTTGTGAAATGACTTGAGAAACACAGGCAGTAAGTACACATATTAATATATTACAGGTTGGCAGTAGATTACTGTGGTAAAGAGCAAAGGGTCTGGATGCAAATGCAGCCTGGTTGGATTTGAATCCCACTTCTTCCAGTCATTAGTGTGCTGTCTTGGGCAGGATACTTAACCTCTCCATCACTCAGTTTCCTTATGTAAAAAAGAGAATAATAATTATACTGACCTGTATTAGTCTGCTTGGGCTGCCATACAAAATAGGACAGATTGAGTGGCTTAACCAACAGAAATTTATTTTCTCATAGATCAGAAAACTAGAAGTTCAAGATCAGGGTGCCAGCATAGTCAGGTTCTGCCGAGACCTTTCTTTCTGGCTGGCAGATAGCCACCTTCTCGTTGTGTGCTCACATGACTTTCCCTCAGTGTGTATGTGTGGAGAGGAAGAGAGCTCTCTGGTGTCTCACTTTCTAAAATCACTGCTTCCATCATGAGAGCCCCACCTACATGACCTCATCTAAACCTAGTTAGCTCTCAAAGCCCTTACCTCCAAATACTACCACATTGTGGGTTATGGCTTCAAAACATGAATTTGTGGGGAGGGACACAATTCAGTCCTTAGCATGACTTCATAGGGTTGTTCTAAAGATTATGCCCATTAATCTGTTTAAAGCACTTCTAAATGGCATCTAGCACTTGGTGAGTACTCAATAAATGTTTACTATTGTTATTTCTGGAGCCAAGTGAATAAAGAGGGCAGCGACTTAGCTTACAAAGCAGATTGTTTAATAATACTGTTTATAGAAAAATTCTAGAAACCCCATTCAGTGCCTGTTAAACTCTATATGTTTTATATAAGGGCATTCTCAAATATATCAACATAACTGATTCAACCATGAGTCAAGGGGCCTCAAAGAGGTATTTCCTCCTTTTTGGTCCCCTGACTTTTCACAGTCCTCCTTCGAGGACTCCAGCTGGCTCACATCTGGGAAGCTTCTCCCATCTCTGGAACAATTCTGCACCTCCTCCATCTTTGTTTTGTTTTCTAGGTTGATAACATGGGCAGAGAAGAATAGGAGAAAAGGTGAAAGTAGTATCTCCAAGTTCAACTTCTTAACCATGGAAGGCCAGGTTTATTGATAGCAGCTCTATTTTAAAAACTATGGTCAGAGAATCTTCTATTTGAAATGGTTACCTAAAGGTCAACATGTTAACTTGCATCTAGCATAATGGTCTTCTCTGAAACAACCCTGTTTTCATACTTAAGTTATGGGGCCCTCACTTTAACACAGGACACTTCCTTTTGTTTTTGAAGAATTCCACAGGTGAAAAAACTCTCCTATGAGTTGAAACCCACTTTACTATAATGTCTACCCACTGGTCTTAATTATATCTTCTGTATTGTAATGCTGGGCACATAGTGGGTCTCTAAAAGGTATAGCTGAACTAAACTGGATCTTGAGGTGCTCTTCTAGACCTAAAATTTTCCCATCTTCTCCCCCTGTAGGATAGTGATGCTGTCCTACAAAATCGTCCTTTTTTCTTCTTTACTTCCATGTCTGTTCCCCTTTGCTCCACCCTGTCTCTTCCCAGCTTCATATTCAGGGCTCCAGATGGAGAAGAAAGAGGGAGTGAGAGGAGGGGCATTGAATAGCTAATGAAAAAATGTTAGTGATGATACCGATTCTCTCCCTCCTGACCCTTCTGTGAGAAAAAGAGGTTCACATCAAGTTCAAGTTCCAATGGGTCTATATTTTCCATGGCTTTTAAAGATGTACCATCATAAATCATATACTCCTTCTCTTTAACCTCAGCCAACTACCATTACAATGTTTACAATAACCCACATTAGCAAACTATTTATTGTCCACATTAATGTTATAATTTGCTTATTAGGCTGCCTGGAGATGATATGATGTGGAATACATAGCCAATGCTTATTTTTCTAGTTGCTATATTTGAAAATAGGCTTATTGCTGGAATTTATCACATGTGGGCCACTGGCTTTATTGTCTACATAATATGTATGTACTTCTCTGGGACAGTCCAGCTGGTTGGCTGTGTTCTCCTAAATGCATTAAGCAGAAAAGCTCTAAAAAAAAAATGTGAATTTGGTCCCAACTTCTTCTTGACCCAAAGCAAAAGAAGGTATAGTCAGATTAGACAGTTGCGTTCCGTACAAAGAAAGAAGGAATTCTAAGTTTTGTGTCCTCAGAGGTTCTCCATCACCCAAATGCCTGAGCATCATATCCTAATTACCAAGTCCTGTCAAGTCTACCTCTTACTTCCGGTCAAGATGGAGGCGTAGGTAAATGTGGCTCACCTCCTCCCACAACTACAGCAAACTTACAACTAAAATATAGAACAACCATGACTCAGAGCCATCAGAAAATTGAGCTGTATGGAAGTTCGACAACTAAGACTTAAAGAACTCACATTCATCCCGACGGGTAGGAGGTATGGAGGGGTGGAGATGCGGAGACACGGAACCAGCTGGTCCTAAACCCACACGTGGGGATATAAAATGGAGGGATATATTGGGAACAAGGGATCCCAGCCCCACACCAGACCACCCAGCCCAAGTTTCCAGTGCCAGGAAGATAAGTCCCCATAATGTCTGGCTATAAAAACCAGTGGGAGTTGGGTTGGCGGAAGAAGCTGCAGGATTCTCAGGTGTCTCCTCTTGGAGGGCCCCGCACAGGACTTACTCTCTCTGGGCTCCAGCACTGAGGCAGCACCTTTAAGGGCACCAGTGGCATATGGGGAGGAACTAAAGTGTCTGGCATCAGGGTGAGACTGGTTGACAGCTTCCTCCCAAACAGAACTGCAGGCATGGGTCATTATACCTTTTCCAAACCCACCCCTAACAGAGCCACAGAGCAGTGGCACCATATCTGAATCTCCATCAACCTGGCTCACATGGTAAGTCGCACCCTGATGATTACCTAAGGGTCTGCCCCACCCAGTTTACGTGCCCACCCAAGTAAGCCTCCTACCCTGGTAACAGTGGCTTTTCCATTTGAAGAGCTGGGTTAGGTGCCGGCTTGAGACCTTTCTGAATCTACTCAAACAAGGAACAGCTGAGTCCAGCCCCCATACCACTTGGTGGGTGGCCACCAGCTTGGCACTAGCAGCAGCCATCTGCAGATCATTTTATAGCTTATACCAAGGGGCCCCAGACAGAACACAGGTGGAGGCTGACCTTGGCCTGTGCACACAGTGGATAGCTCCAGACCAAATTACAGCACCAACCAATCATCTCCATAAATCAAGGAATGAGGTGGTTGCTGGCCAAGGGTCACAGCCAGTCCTACCAGCTGTCTAGAATGGGTAAATCTACCCCCCTCCCTTGCCATTGACCTGCCAACAGCATCCAAGGCTCAACTACAAGAGGAGGGTTTACTCAGCTCACACAAAGGGAGCACCTCAAGTACACAGCTTGGATGATAGGGAAGGCTTTGCCACAGGACCCTAAGGACACCTACTACATTAGGCCACACTACTAAGACATAGAGTCAAAGCTGCTCTACCCAATACATAGAAACAAACATAGGGAGGCTGCCAAAATGAGGAGACAAAGAAATATGTCCCAAATGAAAGAACAGAACAAAACTCCAGAAAAAGAACTAAATAAAATGAAGATAAGCAATCTATCAGCTACAGAGTTTAAAACACTGGTTATAAGGATACTCAAGGAACTCAGTGGGTACTTCAACAGCATAAAAAAGACGCAGGCAGAAATAAAAAGATATACTAACTGAAACAAAGAACAATTCATAGGGAATCAGTAGCAGAATGGATGAAGCCAAAAATTAAATCAATGATTTGAAACAAAAGGAAGGAAAAGACATCCAATTAGTTCACCAAAATGAAAAAAGAATTCAAAAAATTGAGGATAATATTAGGAGCCTCTGGGACAACTGCAAATGTTTTAATATTCACATCATAGGGGTGTCAGAAGGAGAAGGGGAAGAGCACAAAATTAGAAACTATTTGAAAAAAATAATAAAAGAAAAGTTCCCTAATTTGGTGAAGTAAGTAGACATACATATTTAGGAAGCACAGAGAATCCCAAACAAGATGAATGCAAAGAGGACCACAGCAAGTCACATAATAATTAAAATGCCAAAGTTTAAAGATAAGGAGAGAATCTTAAAAGCAGCAAGAGAAAAACAGAGAATTGCCTACAAAGAAGTTCCCATAAAACTGTCAGGTGATTTCCCAAAAGAAACTTTGCAGGCTAGAAGGGACTGGCAAGAAGTATTCAAAGTGATGAAAAGCAAGGACTTACAACCTAGATTACTCTACCCAGCAAAGATATCATTTGCAGATAAAGTGTTTCCCAGACAAAGTAAAGATAAAGGATTATTATATGAAACCATTATTATATGAAATATTAAAGGGCCTTATTTAAGAAAAAGAAGATCAAACCTATGAACATTAATGGTAACAAATACATAACTATCAAAAATTGAATCTAAAAAACAAACTAAGCAAACAAGCAGAACAGAAAGAGAATCATACATATGGAGAATGTTAGGATGATGGCCAGTAGGAAGGGGGGCCTGAGGGAATGAGGGAAAAGGCGAAGGGATTAAGAAGTACAAATTGGTAGTAAAAGCAGGCAGGGGGATGTTAAGAGCAAGTATAGGTAATGGAGTTGCCAAAGAACTTACAAGCATGACCATGGACATGAACATAGGCATTCGGATCACCAGATGAAGTGGGGGGTGCTGGGCAGATAAAAGCAAAGGGAGAAAAATCGGGACAACTGTAATAGCATAATCAACTTTTAAAAAAGCCTGCCTCTTAAGTATTTCTCTAGCTGCATTGTCTCTCACCTTGGACCATGACAGTAACCTCCCTGCTTTATTTTCATCCATTCTTCTCATTGCTATCAGGGTGTACTTTCAATACACAACTCCTGCTCAAACTCTTTAAAGCTTACCCACTATTTGTAGCAGTGAGCTCTAAAGTGCTGGAGTTGAGCACAGCTCAGGGAGTGCACAAGACAGTGCACACGCCAGGAGAAAATACCAGGCTTCTTTTAAAAATCAGAAATCAAATCTTGCTATAGTGAATAGGTTCATTGATACTGATGCTTTCACTCAGGCCTCTGTTAGTGCATCTCTCTTCTGTTTAAGGGTTGTAAAAAACCTGAAGAGAGAAAGGGCGTTTCATAAAGCAGAAGGGTGAGAATGTGACCCATTGGCTTTTGTGGGCCTAGTTAACAGGATCTGAATTGTAGAATGTTTACTGTATTTTGCAAAAAGCTGGAAAGTGGCCATAAGAGCCTTTGGTCTAAACAGAAATTAACTGGTTATATTGTTCAAAGTACTTGAGTGGTGCTTCTCTATAATAATAAATTATTTTTCAATAAGCATTCAAATTTTGCTTATCTTTTCTGTGATAAATTATCATAAATATGACACATAGCAAATAACAGGGTTCAGGAAATGGCAGGAACAGGAAGGACTCTTTGACCTTCCCTGAAGCAGGTCTTGAAACCCTTATGTGAGAAGGACCCTCCTATACCTGGAAGAAGGAGCATTCTTATCTCTGAAGACAGAGATAAATAAAGTACTCCTACAAATTAATAAGGAAAAAGAGGTAGTTCAATAAAACTACTGAGGATATTTAAGTATCCAATAAGTATATGAAGAGTTCACCCTCAACCTCATTAGTCTTTAGGAAAATAAAATTTAAACCAAAATGAGGTTTTCCCAAGAAAATGAAGTAGATGTATTTTTCCCTATTCCACCAGTGTTGAATCCCCAGGTTCTCCTACCACCTGTATATTCCAGACTGGGTGCAGGAGAAGGCAGCAACCCAGAAATACCAACAAGAGCTAGCAAAAACAAACAGACAAATAGGCATTCTCCAAAGTCTATGCTTGCTATCCAAGGACCTGGAAATGAGCAGTCTAGCAAAACAAAATTTTTTGACAATAACAGCTGTACTCCAGCCAAATACCTCCAAAGTAACCTGCATCGCCATCACCACCATCTGCAATAAAGGCTGATTGGGGAGCCAGGTTCATTCCCACCAGGTGGTTAAGTGGTGACCTTGGTGTCAGTGGATACTAGGTGAGGAGATTGGACTTTCACCTCTACAGTAATGAGGTGCCCTATCCCTCCCTGTAGGGATGATAACAGAGGACCCTAGGAGGGGCTCTGAGCTCCTATTCCCACCCAGTAGCAACAAGGAATCCCTAACCCACCCTTACCTTCTGGAGGCCCATGTGAAGAAGTTTGACACGACCCCATCCTGGAAGTAATAAGATCTCCCTTCAGCTATCAGAGCAGGGTCAGAGGAGGCTTCCCAAAACACAGGATTTAGATAGAACCCAGAGTTGTATAATATACCAAATGTCCAGGTTTCAGTTGAAAATCACCTGTCTTACCCAAACCCAGGAAGATCTCAAACCAAATAGGGAAAAAGACAATCAAAAGACACTCATACCTAAAAAACAAAAACTACAAAGCAAAACCTTCAAAAACACCAAGATAATCAAAATGGAATTCAAAAAAAATATGCAAGTAACAGAAAGGCAGGGGCAAATGAACAGAGAAATAAAAACCACAGAGAACAAAAGGCACAAAATGAAAAACAAAACAAACAAAATAAAACGTGGCCCAATATAGCAAAAAGAAAAGAAAGCTGGGTGTACATATTCTTTTCCTTGGCCAATTCTTCTTTAAATGAATAGAATTTTGTGAAGAATGACCACTCTTAGATACTAGAGCCAAAGCAATTTATGAAATGTTAAAATTTTATATACAGTTGGGTAAAGCGATTGTGATTTCATTCAAAACTATCTTTTTCTCAATTAGGTATTGAGTATTAAAGTGGTAAAATCAAAGCAGAAGGAAATAATAAAGAAAAATGTATAATTGTGGGAGAAGGGATGGGCTGGGAGGGGGGAGCAATGGGGGAAAAATGGGACAACTGTAATTGAATAACCAAAAAATAAAATTAAAAAAAAAAAAAGAAAAAAGAAAACAAAAAAAAAGAAAAATGTAAGCAGATTAGATATTTTTGATAATCAAGGAAGTTAGGTTGAGTAAGATTTCTGTTAGCTATGGTAGATTAATGGAATTGATCAATGTCCCAAACTAATTTAGCTTCGTAGACTATGTCTTTGCAACTAAGAGATAAAATATCAATTCTATAATCCATCTCTCTCTCTCTCTCTCTCTCTCTCTCACACACACATGCGTGCACACACACACACACACACACACACACACACACACACACACACTGGAATGAATGGTTAAAATGAAGAAGCCTGATGATGTCAAATGATGAAGAATTCATGTGGAGTTGTAAATTCACTTTCACATTGGAAAATTGTTTAGCAATATCTCCTAGAACTAAACTAATCATACCTTGTATTCCAGCCATTTCACACTTAAGTATATATACCTTTTAGTCTGGCTGGTTTGGCTCAGTGGATTGAGCGTCGGCCTGCGAGCTAAGTGTCGCTGGTTCGATCTTCCAGTCAGGGCACATCAGAGAAGGAAAACTCTGATTCCAAAAAACCTCCGCTGCCTTGCGGCATACCCCTTCAGGGGAAAGGCTAAGGGAGTAAACCCCGACAGACAATCCGGAGCCGGAGTCCCTAAGGCGGTTTGACGTTGTAGTCAACACCGGCAACTCCTGCGGCGCACCTGAAGCCAAGCTGTATTGACTCCGTCTTTCCCTTGGACCCTTCAGCTGCGAAGAGGGGGGGGGGGTCTGCTGCATGGGCAACAGCAGACCCTCCATATCACACTGCCCAGGCTCTGTAGCTTCAGCTCCACTGGAGAGGACACTCCAGCATCATCGCAAGATGTCAATTCAACACGGGAGGAGCCAGATACCGTGTCACTCCCGAGTCGGACTGCACAGCCATTTTCGGCGGTGCAGATAGACTCTTAAGAAGCTACACCATCGTCTCTCGAGACGGACGGCTGCCGACGACGATATATACCTTTGCCTGAAAGGACATTACAAAAATATTCATAGAAATATTATCAATAATACTCAAATACCAGAAATAACCTAAATGATCACTAACATTAGAACGGGTGAGTGAATGATTGTATTTCACACAATAAATATGTACTACATAGCAATAAAACTGAATGAACTACAGCTGTACCCAACAACATGGATGAACCTCATGAACATCAAGCAGACTGAGAGAAGCCTGATACAAGGGAATGCATACTGTATGACTTTACTTATTTACAATGCAAACCAGGCAAAAACTAATGAGGGGCATTGGGAGTTAGGATAGTGGTTACCTATGGGAAAGAGACAGAGGGTAATAACTGGGAGAGGCAAAAAGATTTATGTATTGTCTCATCTCTTGATCTAAGTGGTGATTACATGGGTGTATTTACCATGTAATAACACAAGCTGTACACTCCTGATTTGTGAACTTTCCTGCCTGTGTGTTTTACTTCAATGAAAATTTTATAAAAATAGTAAAAATAAATACACTGCCTCTATCACTCATAATACAAATATTATATTTTTCGCTATGAGTGAGAAAGTAACTGCATTTTGCAAACACTTGTGCCATGGAGAAAGCATCTGAAAATAAGAGTTTGTAAAATTTTTCATTGTTAATGTGTCTTTGCTGTTCAAAATGATTTGTATGTGAGTGCTCTTCACACTAATAATCATGAAGGCACCATTTTTATCCTGTTCAAAAATCTCCCAAGTGAGAAGTTTCAGTGGATTTTGAACTATTATTAATAATGCCAATGTGAATGCTCTTTGTTTAATACTTCGTGATATCATGATTTTAGCATGTCTAAGTTTATTCAGGCTGCTATAATAAAATACTATAAACTGGGTGGCTTATTAATACCAGAAATTTATTCCTCACAGCTCTGGAGGATAGTAAGTCCAAGATCAAGGTGTTGGCAGATTTAGTTTCTGGTTCCCAGACAACTAACTGTCCTTTCTCACTGCATTCTTAAATGACAAAAGGGGTAAGGAGGGAGCTCTCTTTGGACTCCATCTCGTGCCCTAATCACCTCCCAAAGGGCCCAGCTCTAAATACCATCATATTGAGGATGAGGTTTTAACATATGAATTGTGGGGAACACAAACTATTAGTCTATAGCAACTGATTATTAATTTAGTGTGAATTTTGGGGGACACAAACATTTAGTCTATAGCAAGTGATTATTAACTTAATAAAATAACAAAAGTAATGATAACTAGTACATGCTGATCACTTTTTATTTGCCAAGTACTTTTTTCTAAGTATTATTATTTCTACTTTATAGATAGTTTGCCCAAGTCACATAGTTATACTTGGTAGACCCAACATAGTATAAATACACATAAAAATAAGGAGAGTGTCCAAAGGTTATTTATTGATAGAAAAAGGTTGGAGATAAATTTCAGAGTTTATGATTCAAAAACTCCGCTGTATATCATGAGCTTGTCCCTTTAAAACTTGTTCAGCCTCACTCTTCACTGGTCTCACCCTCAAACTTGAGGCTCCTTGTGGTTCCCAGAGCTCATTTCACCTTTGAGTACCTGGGTCTTACTCAATGTTATTTGTAGAAGGCCTTCCCTCTATTAATCTATCTGATAAACTCTAATTTACCCTGTACACTTATTCCATTTTATGCTCCACCTTCTCTGAGAAGCTTTCCCTGAAATGCCAGGCCATGAAGATCTACCTGCTTGGTGGATACATTTTTTTTTTTTTGTAAATTGCTTTGTGCTCTTAAGTCCATAAAACAGTAGAAAAATGTTAGATGTTACAGGAAAGGCATAATGTCAGCTATTATATACATGGCAATTATGTGCAGGGGTAGGTATCTATAGAGCTAGAATGCCTGGTTTGAATCCCTAATCTTTCATCTACAAGGTTATGACTTTGGACTGTCTAGCTTACGTTCTCAGTTTCCTCATCTGTAAATTGGGTATAAAAACATCATGTATTTCATAGAGTTGCTAAGGGCATTAAAAGAGTGAAAATAGGCAGAGTATCCAGAAAATAGTGAATGTGCAATAAACGGTGGCTATTTTTATGACGATGTACTGGGTATGGCCACTCAACCCTCAGCATCTTTTCCTACTTCTTTCTATGGAATTTCCTTACTGCAGAGCCTGCAACGCTAAAACCACACTTTCCTAGACTCCCTTCTGGGTACAGTTCATAATGCAAATTAAGTTCCCACTGTTAGATGGCTTTCTTCTGAATTTGGAAGGTTTTAGTAAGGAAGAGGCTACTTTTCTCCTGTCTTTCTGCTTTCAACAGATCATCCAGAATGGAGTATTGAAAGGCAGTTCTGTGGCGGTGGAGGATATAGCAACTGTTTCTAATCCTTTGTCCCTTTTCTCTAGATTGCAAAGTATGGTGGTATATTTTTGACTTTTACCATTTTTCAGTGATACTACAAGCACTTAATTCCCTGAATTAAATCTTCTTCTTAAACTACATAGGAAGGTCTCCATTTCTCTATGAACTATGATTGATCACATGGACCTACATGAGTACAGGGCTGGTATACACCAAACTCTGCGCTTTTTAAGGAGCTCAACTTGTCAGGTATCATTTTTTGGCAAATAAATGAATCTATTTCCTGTGTTGAATATGGAAGTCATGACCAGCCTTTGCTATGCAGAAATGACCATCTCGCATACAGACACATCCCCTAGACATTCTCATATAACAGAGAGTGATTTTCCAGTGTGTTCTGGATCCACTGCCACTTTAATTTGATAGCTGAAAATACTGACAAAGAAAATGTCACATGAATGTTTATGATTCACTGATGCTGGGTGTCTGAAATACCTGTTTGGCACCAGGCTTTGGTATAAACAACGGTTTCGGGAAGTTTTTTATTCCACCTAGACAGGAACTAAAACTATGTTAAGTTAGCTGCCTGGGCTTGCCATCAGGTTTCATTCTGTAGCCATCAGGTTTCATTCTGAAGTAAAATGATTAATTTCCAGAACCTTTTATATTGAGGGGAAAAATAATGCTCTTCCTGTGCTTAGAATTTTACTCCAGGCTCCATGCCAGCTGTCTTTTTAGGATGCTATGTCATTAGCATTAGCAAAAACAACCAGAAGTACTAATCTCAGTTCCCAAACTCTCTGGATACTGATGCTCAAGTCTGCTTCCCATTCATCTTGATCAGTTCATCTACTAATGCTGAAGATTCTTCTTTCAGGATTTAACCCACAAATTTATTCTCAATGCTTGTGAGGCAAACTGTAGAATAAAATCCTAGCCAGATGCTATCAAGACAGATTTTACTGGTTGTATACTTTACTTAGCAAGAAGCAGTCCAATTGGGGATGGGGGCAGGATGGGGTGGGGTGGGGACACGTGTATTCTCTCTGAACCAAATTTACAAACTTGAATTGGATTATGCTTTCTCTTGTTCTACTCTAGTCCTTCTCTTCTGCTCCTGATTCCCAAACCTTCCTCCTGTTTCTTTTAAGATCTTATACTGGCTCAGTCTTTCCCTCACTTTATCTTTAACCTCTACCTCTTTCCTAGATCCTTCCCCTCCGAGATTAAATGTGTTTAAGTTTTTTCTTTCTTAAAAGTTTGTAACACTACACCCCCTTTAGTTAATACCTACATCTTTCAAAGCAACTTCTTACAACTTTATTTCTTAGACTGAGGCAAGGTGATATATTACTAAGGCCCATGAGTTCTTCATAAAAATATTAAACTTATGTTTTCATTTTTATGATTATCTTGAATAACAATGTAAATACATTTTAGAACATCTGGATGACTGCTCCATCACCAAGTATTACCCTGAAATTTCAGTGCCTTTTAACATAGTATATCTGAATACTTTGACACCAAATTGTATTGTTTTAATAGTCTTGTACTGAGGAGAAAAGATCAGGGACAGACATGTTATAAGGTTAGATAGTGTCTTGGGGGCACTAGACAAAAATGGGAAGGTGGCAGGAGGGCCGAGTCATGACCTGGAACATGGAAGTGGAAGTAGATGCCAAACTCAGAACAACCTGTCATCAGCACCACAGTTCATGATGAGAATGGTATATAGTTTGACAAAATAACATAAGCTACTGAATTAAATTTATATTGTAAGTTTGAATTCAATTTGTTTTATATTTAATTTATAAGCATGTTTCGGTTTCTTGGTTGTATTAGGGCTATAAGTATAGATCATTTATATCTAGTTTTTGTTTATATATATATTTAAGTAATTTTAAGTCAACTTAAGGCAACTTAACAATTCTTTTCCTTTCTTATTTAAAAATAACATATAGAGCTTTCTATATGCTAGATATTGTTTTAAGTATTCACTCATTTGTGTAATTCTTTTAATAACCTTTTAACAACCTTATGTTACTATTTTGCCCACTTTGCTAAGGAGACATCTCAGGCACAGAGAGATTCATAACCCTCCCCAGGCCACACAGTTAATAAGAAGTGCAGCTGGGATTTCAATCCAGCAAGCTGGTTCCAGAGTCCCTGCCTTTCACCATATGGAATTCTGCCTCCCTTTGGATTGAGTCTATTTACTCTGTTCAAGTTTGAAACATATTATACTGCCTTAGGGTATATGGTCTACCTTTGATATATATTCACCAGGATTCTGCCTTTGGCTTTTTTCTTTTTCTACTTGATGTGTTCTCAAAGTACAACATCATAGATTATTATAGTTTTAACTATCCTGATTATTTCTAGATCTCTAACTGCAGATTAGACCATTATCCTGTTTTAATGATACATATAACCAAATGGACATATTCACCTGCAAGTCTCAAAGGCACCTCAGGTTCAACTTAAACTATAAGATAAGCTTTCCCATTCCCTACTTCATCCCCACCCCAATAAACCTACCTTTTCTACTCTATCTCTCTTGTTTAATGGCCCTATTTCCCCCTCAAGATGCTCCCTGCTTAGTGGGTGAGAGAGATAAGCAAAGCAATTGTTACCATGGGCACACGGATATACCCAAAAAGCCAAGGAGGCCAGACAGAAATAGGACTCTGCCTGAGATGGAAGGCTCAGGGATGGCTTCACTAAGAAGGCACTATTTAAACTATCTCAAAACAATGACTGCTTGCATCTTTCTCCTTGTCTTTTTCATATAGCTGAAGAGTATCTTGTATGTGCACTATTTATATTGGCATTAGAAAAGGCACAAGAATGTATTCTTTTCAGCTACAAAATGTAATTTCTCTAACTTTGTTCTCTCTCCATCGCCCCCCCCCAAAAGAAGCAATTGTTTAGGTATTCTTTTTCCCATTTGAAATGAAACAAATGAAAGAAAATGTTTTCTATACCCTCCGACAAGATCAGATTCATTTATCTTTAAAACATTTTCTAACACTCTAACCTTTTATAGGAAAAACACTATATAGATTTTGATCACTTATGTAACTTTTGACTGACTCTGTGACAGCTGCAGTATTAAGTTCATTACTGGTCATGTTTTCACATACAGGTTTATGGGGTTGACAACTGCAAGAGATAGCTCCTTCTAGACATGCACAGATAGCTATCACCTTGAAATTTTTGTAGCACAACACAGATGAGAGGTGGCAGTGATGATCAGCACAGAAGGAAGGCTATCGAATAAAGTCATAGCTCTCAAAATTTTGCCTTTCTTCTTGAAGGTGTTTGTCATGATAGCATCCCTTTCAGGAATAATTTTGTTAAAAAACAAATTCTCATTCTGATTACTTAAGCCAAATATACTTGTCAGGATACGAGTATCATCTCAGAACCCAAGGGAATGACTGTGGAACCCAACCTTGAAAAGGTCTAGAAACAGGGAGTTTTAAGTTATTATTCCCACCATTTCTCACTGTCCCCTGACATTCAATCTTCTCTTGTGTCAATTTCACTCTTCTTTCCTCTGCAGCCCACTTTCTCCCCACACATGGCCACACGCAGCCGCTCCAGCTCCATCTCCAGTCCCTGTCCCAGTGTTATGTCCCAGTGTTATGTCATCTTTGAGTTTGAGCACTAACATGGAGAGATGAACATCTCTAAGACCTAATTTCAGATGCTGGAATGGAGGCTGATAGGTTCTCTTTGGTTCATATCTGGCTGTGCACAGGGAGGTGGGATTATTATTATTATTATTTTATAATTTATTTACTTATTTATTTGTTGTTTTGTTTATTTATTTTTAGAGAGAGGGGAAAGGAGAAAGAAAGGGAGAGAAACATCACTGTGTGGTTGCCTCTCACTTGCGCCCCCAACTGGGGACCTGATGTGCAACCGAGTCATGTGCCCTGACCGGGAATCGAACCAGCGACACCTGGCTTGCAGGCCGACGCTCAATCCACTGAGCCACAGCAGCCAGAGCTGGGATTATTTTTTATATGAGTACGTATTAGGGATCTATATGGAGGAAATTGGCAGATACCTTTTAATTTTCTACTACAGGTATGTTTTGTAAATACTAAAGTTTTATTCTAAAAAGAGAAAGGCCATAAAGCCTGACTTCATGAGATGAAATAAGTAAAGCATTTCTTTGCTTCCTATTAAGAATTTTGTTGCTGTTAATCACAAAGAATGTTCTACTTATAGCCACTTGTGCTATTGAATAAACACTATTCTTTGGGACCAGATTGCAATGAACTAACTAGACCCATGCTCCCTTTCACTCTCAGGGAAGGAAAGGTCTGATTTGTGCTAAGGGAAAATCAAGGGCAGAGACCAAAAGGGGTCACCAGAAAAAATGCTCAAGCTTGTCTTTGCTCTAGTTTTTAAGTTAAAGCACCAAGAGGAACCCCCAAGATTTTTATATGATCCAGCCTGCTGTGCCAAGATTTGAGGAATAAAGAATGTGACTTTGCTTAGCATTCTCTATCTTCCTATGAAAAGTCTTGTTGGTTGTCTAGTCCGCATTCTATCATTGAGGTCCCTGACCGCATGCAACACCGTTAATATGAGTAGTATTTCCCTAACATTCCTAATACAGTGATATCAAATACAGTTAAAGAATAGGGTCTTCTGATTAATTGAATAATCCAACTAATAAGAAATATTATATGTAGAATAGTTCTGTTTGAATAAATGATTGTAGACTCCAGTTACTTTTAACTGCTGCTCTGAGGTGCCACAGAGGCAAAAGAGAGAGGCTGTTTTTCTTGCTGTACCCTACATTCATCTCTTCTTTCATCTGTTCTACACATAGGGCTTTCATTTCATCTTCATCAATATTTTTATATATTTAGAGTCTGTTTCACAGCTTTACCTAAAGGAGTTACAGGCCAAATAAAATAAAGAAGCCCCCACTCTTCTCTTCTTCCTTCTCCCCACAAAAGATGTCTTTGTCCTAAATATGGAACTTGTTTAGTTAAAAATGCTGGGTTTATAACTGGGATAATTTATTCTAAATTATCCAAATAACTACCTTAATACTCTACTAGTAGACTATTTCAGAAAAATACTAGCAGAAAAAAACATTCCTTAAAATCAATGGTGATCTACTTTTCTTGGGGGAGGGTAGAGTTTTTAACATTAATTTTTAAATGAGTATCTACTATGCTATAAATACCTATTTATAAACATTCATTGAAAGTCAGTGCAGCTTTGACTTTATTTACATTAAATGTCAAGTATATTCAATGAGAGGACTGACATTACAAATAATGAATTTGACTTCTATCTCGCCTAATTGTGTTTAATTTATTGTGCTGAAATCTATGTTCGGGACACTTGTTATGGAAAAGCAGTGCATCTGCTAATTAAGGTGGGTAAAGTGCACATAAAACATTCATCATTCACACTGAGAAGGTAGAGGTCTCTTGTCCTCACTGATGCTAAGTAAAATGAGGGCCTACTGACTTGATCACTTTACATTCCTGCCTTTGGCATTTGCCTTTCTGGCCTCTGACTTAATGACTTGAGAAAGGTGGTGGTGGGGCGGGAGGACCAGTGGTGAAGGGTCTTGTGATTGTTCAAACGTGTCAAGTAAGAGATATGAGCATTTCAGCAAAACACAAAATAACAGGAGGAAAGATCCACAGAAAAAATTCATCATGAGAAAAACAAGTAATGAGAAAGCAAAGAGAGTCTTGTGAAATAGTTAGAGACAATGTTGACAAACATATGGCTCAGGATGAAAACTCTGAAATTAACATCAATGATAATTTAATTCATAATTACTTATTATTCTAATTGCTATAATAGTTTTCAATAATTATGGAAAAGAAGGTTAACTTTCTTCCAGAAAAATGTGATATTAGTTAAGGCAAATATTGGAATAAAATTCCTACCTGCTAAACACCAGGATAGTTTAAATGTCACAACCATTTGTTTATGAAAAAATTTAAATCAGTGTTGCCCATGATTAACATTTGTAAGATAAATCGGTGTTGCAAGTTCTTATCTACTTTTTACCTTTTATTAAAGAAGATTATGTAAATGAAGCAATATTTTATTTAATAATAGATTGCCAAAATAAATAAATGCAATACATTTAACTAAAAAAGAATACAAGTTGATTTTTTACTAGCTAATGTTTTTACAAATCCAACATAAACTATGCTTTGAATGACAGTAGAACCGCTTTAAACTACTCAGCCTTGACTCCAATCTGATGCTGAGAATATGAGATATGTTTGTTAGAGTTTAGAGCTCAAATAGGTCTAGTAGACGATGTAAAACATTTGAGTAAACAGCAAATACTAGGTGTGACTATAATGACAACTGTGTTTGCAACTTAATATTCTCACATGTATAAATATAGATGTATATATACACATACAAAGAACATAGTTAATAAAACAGACTGTAAGCATCTAGAAAGTATATTCAGAATTATAAATGACGGGTGAACGTAAGGATAGTCTACTACTTTTCCAGACTCAAGAAATATTGTTTTGATTTCTTTAGCACCCCCCCCAATTAAATGATTATTGATTAGACAGATTAATGGACTCACATTTTTACTGGCAAGGAGTCTGAGCCATTGTAATGAATATGTAAGTGGACCCGAAATTGTAAACACACAAACCCCAACAGTCAGTTATTAGACCATTTTAAATAGAGCTCTGCCTCTGAGGAAGGGGAAAGAGTACAGTGAGCGATTGGCAATGACTACAGAAGAAAAGCCTTCCAGTTAAGGAAGAGGAGAGGCTCCTCTGGTGTTTTCTACCTGAAGTCAGGATTGCCTATATAAGCATTTGTTCCCACAGTCTCAGTAGGGAAAAAAAGTGCTTTGCTGTAGAGAGCAACTGCAGAAATTTTAGCAGAACTAGAGGAGAGAGACATAATTGTTCAATTCCATAGACTGCACTGTCTATGGGATAGCAAGTAGAAACCCAAACAGCCAATGCCAGGCTGACATGGCGTGGTAGTGCAACTCAGCCTACACAGGCCTCAAATTTATACATGAAGGCATAAGAAAAGCAGGAAAATATTGGATAGGCAGCCCTGGACCAGAACCAAGGCAAAGATGACCGATTTCCTTAGGTACAAATGGCAATTGCGTCAACAATCAACAGGAAGAGGGGAGCCATATATTTTGCATTTTGTGATAGAGTGGACCCTTGCTGTTCCTCAGCCACCCGTCCCCAGATCATCCAAGATTCCCAAATTAGCAGGTAACATTTTAGCCTATAATAGCTGTCCTGTCCACTAGTCCCACAATAGGAAGTTTATTTTCTGGCAAAGGGCAATTATTTTCCCAATCTCTTGCTGGTTTTTTTTTTTTTTTTCTGCATTTCTTTTAAAACCTTTGTTACTATTATTTTTCTCACAGAGAAGCATGGAGCTAATATGCAATTAACTATGAGAACAAGGTTTTCCTAAAAAGTAGGTTTGGGTGGTAGATGCTCTTACTAGGTAAGAGTTTATTCCTACTTATCCCTCTAATGAAATTACACATTACAAGCCAGAAAAAAATTGTAAAAAAAATTGCGATGGACCTTCAGTGTCAAATTCAAAATATCAAGGTTCTACTACATATACTTTTGCTTCAGTAAAAAATTAATTAAACTGTGTGTTATCCTTCAGCATGTTTAGTTCTTTTCACTAAATTCATTGATTAACTATGTAAACTAGAGCCAAAAGTATCACTATGGAGAGACACCATCAACTTAGATTTAGCTGAGAAAACCCATAGTTTGAGTCCCAGAGTGAAGCCCAGAAAGCATGACTTGATTCAGAACCATGCCTCACTGGGGCCTGATACTGCTTGGGTGGGCCACATGTTTCTTTCTCGAGTGTGAATTTACTATCTTTTTGTGGTCAAGAGGAAAAAGAACTATTCGACCACTGTGATTATATAGTTGTTAAGTACATAACACTGCAAAATGCATTTATTTTTATCATGCTTTGAAAGACTGAGATATGTTGCCAACTTTCATAGTTTCTATGTTAAAACAAAGAAAGAAACAAACAAACAAAAAAATAAAACAAATGGAGAGACACTACAGTAATTTCAAGTCCAGGATCTGAAGCTAGACTTCCTGGCTTGAGTCTTAGGTCTCCCTCCTGCAAACTGTGAGCCTGAGCAAGTGGCTTTACACCGTCATGTCTCAGATTCCTCATCTGTAGAGGAGATAATCTCACAGTGTTCTTGTGAAGATTAAATCAGTTAATATATGCAAAGCACTAGGACGGTGTCTGACACCATGAAAAGCATTCAATAAATGTAATCCAAAATGGTTCTGAAGAAACAGATAAATGAATAGAAAAATTTTCTAAATTTGTAATCAAGTAGTGGGGACCATCATATAGAGTCAGTATTCTGAGGGAGTCTTAGAGTTGATTCTTAACCATAAAATATAACATTTGTATTATAAAACAACCATTGTATTTAGCCTTTCAGTTTTATTCAGCAAATATTTATTGAGCATACACTGTGTGTTAGGCTATGTCTTGGGCATTATTAGATATATAGTGTGGGACAAAAGTAGATTTACAGTTTTTCATATGGAAAAAACCACAATAATTAATAAATAATAATGTAAGAATAAACTGTTTCATGTACTCACACTGTAAACCTACTTTTGCAACACTAATAAAGAAATATAAATAATCAATTCGATATTAAATGTATCTATAAAGTACATGAGTGGAAAATAATAGTTATCATCATCTCTCCCATTCACTGAGTGCCTATTTTGTGCTTGGTTATCTATCTACCACGAGATTCTGTCTGCATTACCTCACTCACATACCTTAGACTTAAGATGCTTATATGATCCCCATTTTCATTCTGAGAGAACTGAGATCTGATATAGATCAATGGAACAGAACATGGTGAATTAATATTTGACAAAGGAGGCAAGAACATATAATGAGGTAAAAGATAGTCTATTCAATAAATGGTGTTGCGAAAATTGAATAGCTATATGCAAAAAATAAAACTAGACCACATTTGTACATCATATATAAGAATAAACTCAAAATGGATTAAATACTTAACTATAAGACTTGATACCCTAAAAATCCTAGAAGAAACTGTAGGCAGTGAAATCTTGGATATTTCTCTTAGTGATTTTTTTTTCTGATTTTAGGCAAAGGGAACAAAAGAAAAAATAAATGGGACTAAATCAAACTAAAAAGTTTTTGCACAGTAAAGAAAGTCATTAACAAAAGTACAACCCCCTGAATGGGAGAACATATTCACCAATGATACACCTGATTAGGGGTTAATATCCAAAATTTATGAAGAACTCATACAACTCAACACTAAAAAACCAAACAATCCAGTTAAAAAATGGGCAAAGGACCTAATAGACACTTCCCCAAAGAAGGCATACAGATGGTCAATAGACATATGAAAAGATGCTCAGTGTTACTACTAATCATAAGAAAAATGCAAATTGAAGCCACAATGAGATATTGCTTCATATCTGTCAGAAAGGCTATCATCAAGAAATCAACAAATTATAAATGTTGGCAAGGATCTGGAGAAAAGGTAATTGTTGGTAAGACTGTAGATTGGGGCAGCTACTGTGGAAAGCAATATTGAGTTTTCTCAAAAAATTAAAAATGGAACTTCTATTTGACCCAGTGATTTCACTTTTGGAAATATATCCTAAAAATTCTGAAACACTAATTCGATAGAATATATGCATCCTTATGTTCATTCCAGTATTATTTACAATAGCCACGCTATGGAAGCAAGCCAAATGCCCATCAATAAAGAAGTAGCTAAAAATGTGGTGGTACACATATACAATGGAGTAGTATTCAGCAATTAAAAAGAATGAAATGTTACCATTTGTAACAGCATGGATAGACCTAGAGGGTATTATGCTAAGTGAAATAAGTCAGTCAGAGAAAGACAAATATCCCATGATTTCACTTATATGTGGAATCTAAAGAACAATATAAATAAACAAACAAGACAGAAACTGACTCATAGATATGAGAACAGACTGATGGTTGCCAGAGGACAGGAGAGTTGGGACATTGGGTGAAAAACATGAAGATGTTGAGAAGTACAGATCAGTTGTTACAAAATAGTCATGGGGATGTAAAGTACAGCATAGGAAATAGTCAGTAATATTGTAATAACTATGTTTGGTCTCACTTGGGTACTGGAAATATCAGGGGAAGCACTATGTAAAGTATATGACTGTCTAACCACTATGCTGTACACCTGAAATTAATACAAAATAATATTGAATGTAAGCTGTAAATAAAATTTTTTAAAATAATAATTAAAAACAAAACAAACCAAAAATAAGTTTTCCCAAGGTCTGCACAGTAAGTGGCAGAGCTGAAATTCAAACCAGGTTGGTCTGATTCTAGAGCAGGATGGCTTCACTTTCTGATATTTTCTTGGCTCTTCCTGACTGCATTCCAATAAATGTACATATTTCACACAATTTGGGTTGAATATAGACTGCATTATTGACATTCTGAAACTTTTTAGAGATAGAAAGTTATTACTTAACCAATGCCTACTTTATGGCCCAAGGGGCCTAAAGGTGTTATGGAGGTTAGCTAGGGGCTCACAGTGGGAACCAAGATAGCCACTAACAGCATAATGGTAGGGACAACCCACTGCTTGAAGCAGGCTGAGATGAGTAGGTGGAGCATTTTAGACACTGGGGACAAAGATATGCACACCTTAAATAATTTAGTGGTATTAAAACTGTGATTCTATGCTTCATGCTGATCTCAGAGTTGTGCAAGGGAGGTTGTTTCATGAAACATTTGTAGAGCTTCTAGAAGAGTTTCTCTGATCTCACACACACACACACACACACACACAACACTCTTACATAATTTTTTATAGAATTTAGTTTAGAAAATAGCTGTATGGAGGTTACCATACAGAGATCTAAGTTCAAACTTTTGCTGCTTATAAACTCTTTTTTGGGGTGGGGAGAGAGACATACTCTGAAGCTCTTAGTAAAAATTTCTGTAACCAACTAGTCTCTTTGCTTTCCATCTACTCTCTCTGCCCTTGTCAGACTAATCTTCTAAACCTGCAGTTTCTGTTGGTTAGTATCTGACTCATTTCCTTTAGGATCTAGTCCAGTCTTCTTAGTCTACTATTGAAAGCTGTTGACTTTCTGACTACATACTCCTTTCCACATTAAGATTCTGATCACCAATTTCAATATGTGGGTTTTTATTTTCCCCATACCATCTAGTAATTCTCAGACATCAGCTGGGTGTCCTACAATTCAACTCATTTCTAACTTATCTATTCAGAGACAGCATCAAATTCCACAGGTTAAGGGATGAGTTCCAGAAGACTGCCCTCCATTTCAGATGTCAATCACAAGTTCAGGTTGTTCCCTGTGCTTCTGACCAACTGGCTATAAATCAGAGGTTCCCACACCACCTCCTTGGGTTTGATTAATTTGCTAGTGCAGCTCACAGCACCCAGAAAAAAAAAATTACTCAATAGATTACAGGTTTATGCCAAAGGATATTAAAGGATATGAATTAACAGCCAAATGAAGAGATTCATAAGGGGAGAGGTACAGAAGAAAGGAGCTTTTGTCCTGGTGGAATTTGGGGCACAGCCTGGTGGCACATGGAAACTTTATGGTTCAAAAACCTGGAAACTCTTCCCAGTCCTTTCGGGTGTTTTGGGAAGCTTCATTACAAAGGCATGATTGCCTAAGTCATTGGCCACAGGGAATCGATTCAACCTCTAGTCTCTCTCTCCACCTGGGAGGTCAGGGGCGGGACTAACAGTTCCAATCCTCTAATCACATGGTTAGCTCTATTTAGGCCATCCTTAGGTGTGGCCTAAAACTTGCTCCATTAGCATAACAAAAGAGGAAATTCCAAGGTTTTAGGTGCTCTGTGCCAGAAAAGGGAATGAAGACCAAATATATTAATACATTTATTATAAATGACAATGTCACATACATCATATTCTATTACATGCACAGAGATATGCCCTTCCCCTGACCTGCCCCAGCCAGTCCATCAGGGGACAGAAACTTTGATCCTTGAGCTTACCAGGCATGTTTCCATTTTATACCTTTACAGATCTGGGTTCAAGCTGCTTCCTCTTATTCTCCAGTCACATTTCCCAAATTCTATTGGTCTCTGTGGCACAATACAGCATAAAGTCATACATGAGTCATATATGAAATCCAGCTCTGTCACTGAATAACTGGGTGATCTGGGGCAGATTACTTAGTTTCTTCCAGTTTCAGTTTCCTAAATCATAGAATGGGGAAAATACAAAGAGCTATCTCACAGACTTGCTTTGAAGATTAAATAAAACAATGCATAGCATCTGCTTAGCCCAGTGGTTGGCATAAAGTAGTAAGGGCTTAATAAAAGTAACTGAAAAAAAATTAAATATGATAGTTCCAATCCTACTTCCTATGTTGATCACTCTGGTTTTGATTAAATTTCCCTCCTCTTTAATCAATAATACTGCCTGCAATTGTATAATTTATATAATGCTTTAGTATGTTTATCATTTCGCAATATAATATTTTTATAGATATTGAGTGCAGACTTTTTGGTAGAGAAGAAAATAATAAAACATACTTTTAACAGCCACAGAGAATGTACACTTTAAAGGACATGTTCATTTACTTTTACTCATTGCTATATTCATTCATTTGTTCAATAGCTATGCTTTAGGCATCTAATATATTCCAAACTCGGAGATGAATCAGAATGATTCTGCCTTAAAAGAGAGAATAAGAAGTGTATGAGTTGCTGTGACACCAAGTAAAAAGTCATGTGTCTTTTTTTAAAAAAGAAAGGATCAGACATTTATTTGATTAAGCAGGGAAATCTTACACTTAAGATACAGAAACTTTTTTTTTTGCAATGTCTTCTTCAAAATAAACCCTAATATTTGGGTCTGTCCCTTATTTAAAGTGCAATTTTATGTCTAATGATGGTTTCAAAGACAGAAAGATGCAACTGGGAAGCTTTACTGAGGAAGAAGCCCTGAGCAGTCCTTGAAGGACAGGTTCGAGAGGTGACTGGAGCCTGAGAGGGTGAGAAGCAGGGAGGGGCTGAGTGGCAGCGAGTGCATTTCAAATCAAGGCACAGGCAGGCGCCCATGGTGAACAGTAAGGGAACATCAATTCAGATTAGGGCATGAAAAAGTTGAAGGGATCAAGAAAAAACAAACAAATAAACTCATAGACACAGACAACAGCATGGTGATTACCAGAGGGAAAAGGGATTGAGGAAGGTGGAAGAGGGCATGGGGGAATAAATGATGATGGAAGGAGACTTGACTTGGGGTGGTGAACACACAATACAGTGTACAGATGATGTGTTATAGAGGTGTATACCTGAAACCTATATAATTTTGTTAACCTATGTCACCCCAATCGATTTAATTAAAAAAAAAAAATTAAAGCTCTTTTCTAAATTCACTCAATCTCCTGGGTTTTCTTTTAATTAACACAACTGTGACCTTAAAGACTTCAGTAAATGCTTTTGCTTTCCAGCTGCTTTTATTGATTTTTGGTTGTAGGACTTCAATTTTCCGTGGGACTCTGGATTCACGGTTCAACAAGTCACTCCTGCTGTTTTCCTGCTACACTATCTGTTTCTTTGAGAAGTGACTTCCCTCTCTTAGAGAGATTCCTGTTGACTCAAAAACTGTGGAATGTTAGATAGGACTTCGGAAGGCCTTCTGTTCATAGTGGTTTTAAAAAACAAATCTATACCAGCAGCTGAGATGGATCAGCCAAACTGCTGTTCTTCACCAGGGAAGGTTCTATAAAAAACACCCAGGAACCCAAATTAATAATTACAACACTGATAATAAATAAGTGCCAGCTCAGTCCTGCTCTGTCCCAGATCCCAGATCCCACAAGTAGGGCACCAGATAGGGAGTCTTTTGAAGTTCTTGAAGATGTTCTATTAAATTATCCCAGCATGGGTAATGCTGACGTTGGTTTGTGATTTTTGGAAGGCAGAGAGGACATATTGGCTTCCAATGCATGGGAGGTTTCTATTCTCCGATATAAATTCTGAGACACTGACAGCAGAATTGCTTAACAAAGTCAATGCTCCTAAGCCTCTTAGCTGGGCACTATCATCAGGAACTTCTTGTGAGTTCCTGAAGTTCTGTTGACATGCTCAGTTCACAAGAATCTCTGCATCTGCTGGGTAGAAATTATCTTTCATCTCAGGGTAGATGAAAAAAAAGAATGTTAAACCTGAGATGTCCAGCTTACGTTCTCACTATCAACAGATGTCAAAACTGAAGCTCAAAGAGGTTGAACAACTGGGTCACATCGGTGCTTAAGTGCAAGAGCTGCTTTCTCTTTTCTAGACTTCCACTTCAATGTCTGCTCCCTTTCTTCTCTAACTCACCAGCTGCCTCTATCCTAAAAAACCTTTCCAAATCAGTCACTTTTCCCCATTTCTACTGCTGCCTTCCCAGTTCAGCATCACAGTCTTTCCTAGGTAACTGCAGCCATCTACAGACTGCTCTCCCTGTCTCCAGTCTTGCTCCACCTCTCTGTCCACATGGAATGCACTGTAGTCTTTTCAAAATACTCCCTTCAAAACAACTTTTGAATTCCTTATTGTCTTAAGTATAAATGATAAACTTATTGACATAGGGTGTAAGACCCTTCAAGGTTTAGCCAATTTTTCCTCTTCAGACTTGTGCTGCATAAATTCTGTTTGCTGACTTCTCAACTCTTCACCCTGCTCTGTGCCTAGAAGCTGATAAATATGGGTCATACATGGCTTCTGGTTGGGTTTGGCAAGTGGAGAACACAAGCAGGAGATCAGAGAGAGGGATGATAGGGAGCGTGGATATTTATTCTGCTGGGTTTCTCACTGCAAGGCCCCAGTTCTATCAGGTGAACCCTGTTCTCTGTGGGCTCAGGCAACTGCTTCCTCCCATTGTCTCTTCCAGCCTAGGGGAAGAGCTCCCTGTAGCTAACAGTCCTGAAGTCTCTCTTAGGTTTTAATATATCTTGCCTACTCACTTGTAAATAACCTGTGTTAGACTTTCTTCGAATAAGTTACTTTGGATCTACCAGATATTTCTGGGAAGATCTCAACTGATACTTGGCCACTCCCCCTGTTTCCACTTTAATTTAGAATTATATTGAATAATGGGACAGATATGCCCTGGTCACTCTTCTCTGAGGCTTTGTACATGTTTTTCCTTCTGCCTGAATTGCATTCCCTCTCCCAAAGTTCTCATTGTCCCCAACCCCATCCTTCTACTGACTGCTCCCAGACACTTTCCAATTGAATGCAAATGGCAGCACTAGAACTCTCTTTGCCCACTGTGCTTCCCCATATCGTACCATCCCTAATAATGTATTGATGTATGTTCCCTACTAGGCATGCCCTTTGAAGGCCAGGAGCATGTCTCATTCATCCCTGTAAACTCACCACCTATTACAGAGCCTAGGACATGGTAGCTACTCAACAAATACATTTCAATAAAATGTATTTTTACTTAAATGGGAATATCTGCCCTTGGCTTGTGTGGCTCAGTGGATTGAGCACTGACCTGCGAAATGAAATGCTTGGATTGTGGGCTAGGTCCCCAGCTGGGCACTTGTGAGAAACAACTGATTAATGTTTCTCGCATGCACCAATGTTTCTCTCCTTCTCTTTCTCCTTCCTTTCTCTTTTCTCTGAAAATAAAGAGCTAAAGTATTTAAGAAAATAAATGGAAAGATCTTTCCTTTCCAGTTCTTACTTGGTTTGAAACTGCCCCTAGAATCTCCCAGGAAGTTATTATAACTATTACAAGCTGGGCACTGAGCAACTGCCAGAACGCTGTGAAAAGGACACTGCTTTAATTAAAAAAAAAAAAAAAAACTTCACCTGAGGATATGTTTATTGATTTGAGAGAGAGAGAAATATCGTTGTGAGAGAGAAACATCAATCAGTTGCTCCCATAGCACCCCAACAGGGGATTGAACCCACAACCTATGTATGTACCCTGAGTGGGGATCAAACCTGCAATCCTGCAACCTTTTGGTGTATGGGATGATGCTTCAACCAACTGGCCAGGGCATTCCTCTAATTCTTGAGGGGCTCATAGTCCTCAGTCTACCTCACAGATTTTTTAAGAGTTCCAATAAGATCATATATATATGTAAACTTGAACTTTAAATGTGACAGACCCTAATATTAGTTTTTATTTTGAAGAAGGGAACACAAAAGACAGATTTAAATATAAGATTTCCCTGCTTAATCAAATGTCTGATCCTTCTTTGTGTTTTTTTAAGACTTTATTTATTTATTTTCAGAGAGAGGAAATGGGCGAGAGAAAGAGAGGGAGAGAAACATTGATTGGTTGCCTGTTGCACAATCCCACCCAGGGACCTGGCCTGCAACCCAGGTATGTGCCCTGACCGGGAATCATCTGGTGACTTTTTAATTGATTGGCCGGTGCTCAATCCATTGAGCTAAACCAGCCAGGGCTATTTCTGCCAATTTCCAAAAAGCTATTAGCTACTGCTGACACAAGAAACAATTTTGAGGTGTTTTTAATAAGGCTCTGGTCCTTGAAGGTAGCTATCTGAGGATACCCAACAGAGCAGAAAAGGTCCAGGTTGCAGCTGGACCATCCTATTAAAGTTTGGAAAGCTTTCCAACAAAATCATGGAGCAAATGGCATCACGAGCTGCCATCTTGCATTTTCTTTAGAAGATCTCATTACTATACCATGCTAGACTGTGCCATAAGTTTAAAATTTCAGTAGTACTTTCATGATAGTGATGATGGTGAATTTAAGCATAGAGATTAAGTATTGTAATGTGGCAGCTTCTTTGAAACTTTGAAAATCTGGGTGAAGGTCTGGGATATGGTTTAGAACAAGAAGGTATTTTTTTCTCTTCCCATCTGCAAAGTTGATTTTTTGAGAGGCAACCTTCTTCTCTAACCCTGAAAGCAAAACCCCTCATAAAGGGATTCCAGTAATGCCCTCTTACCTTGTTTGGGACATTAGTTTTCATCCACGGTGAAATTACAGACTGATATGTTACCATTGGTAGTGAGATGGATCATAAGTAACATTTTAGCAATTATACTCAAAGAAGTGAAATTTGGGAGCTGATAAACATGAAAACCATAAAAACTATAATTTTTAATGATAATGAAACATGGTTTTTAATAATTAGGTGTGAATCAAGGTTGTTTCTATAACTTCATTCTTACAATCTCTTGATATCCAAATAGCTCTCTTGATTAGGAATTCACAAAGTGAAGTTATCATGAGTGCATAGAATGGCCCACAAAACCCGCAACCCACCTCACTTTTGCTATAGCCCAAGGTGTGTTAAGTGACTGTCCATCATGTAAGTTGCAGGGAAAATGTGAATGATCATATTTCATCAATTGTAAAATGCTATTTTTTTTTACATTTGAATACCTCTGGTTAAGGAATGCATCTTACAGTCAATGGTGTCCTATAGTAATAATAGGCAGAGTTCTTTTTTTCCTTTTCTTTTTTTAAAAGTATATTTTGTTGATTATATTTTACAACAGTCCCAATTTTTTTTCCCTTCGCTCCCCTCTGCCCAGTACCCACCGTCCCTCCAGCAATCCCAGCGCCCTTAGTTCATGTCCATGGGTCGTGCATATAAGTTATTTGGCATCACCCTTCCCTATATTATTCTTAACTCACCCCTGCCTATTTTGTACCAACCAATTATGCTTCTTAATCTCTACACCATTTCCCCATTTCTCCCCCTTGCCCCTCCCAGCTGATAACCCTCCAAATGATCCTCATACCCATGATTCTGTTCCTATTCTGGTTTGCTTAGTTAGATTTTCTTTTTCAGATTCAGTTGTTGATAGTTGTGAGTTTGTTGTCATTTTAGTGTTCATAGTTTTGATCTTCTTTTTCTTAAATAAGGCCCTTTAACATCTCATTTAATAATGCCTTGGTGATGATGCACTCCTTTAGCTTTACCTTGTCTGGAAAGCACTTTATCTGACCTTTCATTCTAAATGATAGCTTTGCTGGATAGAGTAATCTTGGTTGTAGGTCCTTGCTTTTCATCACATTGAATATTTCTTGCCAGTCTCTTCTTACTTGCAAAGTTTCTTTTGAGAAATCAGCTGACAGGCTTATAGGCACCCCTTTGTAGGTAACTCTCTGCTTTTCTCTTGTTGCTTTTAAGATTCTCTCTTTCTCTTTAACCTTTTTCATTTCAACTATGATGTATCTTGGTGTGGTCCTCTTTGGGTCTAGCTTGTTTGGGACTCTCTGTGCTTCCTAGACTTGTATGTCTATTTCCTTTGCCAAATTTGGGAAGTTTTCCTTCATTATTTTCTCACATAAGCTTTTGATTTCTTGCTCTTCCTCTTCTCTTTCTGGCAGCCCTATGATTCGGGTGTTGGCATGTTTAAAGTTGTCCCAGAGGTTCCTAAGACTCTCCTCATTTTTTTCAATTCTTGTTTCCTCATTCTGTACTGGTTGACTGTTTTATTCTTCCTTATGTTCCAAATCATTGATTTGAACCCCGGTTTCCTTCCCTTCATCATTGGTTTTTGTGTGGATTTTTCTTCATTTCACTTACATAGCCTTCACTTTTCCCCTTATGTGTTTGCTGTACTTAAGCACATCTGTCAAGACTGTGAGCATCTTTATCACCAGTGTTTTGAACTCTACATCTGTTAGGTTGGCTATCTCCTTGTTGCTTAGTTCTTCCACTGGAACCTTAATTTGTCCCCTCTTTTGGGCCATACTTCTCTGTCTCCTCAACTTGGCAGGCTCCTGTATTTTCCTGTCTTAGGTAGAGCTGTCATGCCTGTTACATCGTAAGGAGTGGAGCCTTAGGTATTCGTCAGTACAGGTGACCTATTTCACCATGTTGTGGTGCTGTTTGCGTGGGAGGGGTCTGAGAGGGAATAATGCTGCTTGCTCAGCACTCATCTCTTTTCTGGGCACCTCTCTGGCTGTTGCCCTGGCCATCATTCCCAGAGTGGGTGGGTTTGCAGATGTTCTAGGACTGTGGGGGCCCTTT
Source organism: Furipterus horrens (assembly GCF_987537825.1). NCBI lineage: Eukaryota > Metazoa > Chordata > Mammalia > Chiroptera > Furipteridae > Furipterus > Furipterus horrens. The sequence continues at coordinate 61,903,727 of NW_028327172.1, read as the reverse complement.
AAACAATTGGACACTACTGAGATACCAGCAGTTTCTTCCTCTGTCTCAACCCCCACTGGTTTGCACAGTCAGAAGCACTGAGGCTCTATTTTCCCTGATGCTGGGACTGAGCTGCATGGTCTGGTTTGGTGCTGTGAGTGCTCCCCAGGTGTCCTTCCTCACTTTTTAAAATGCCTGACTGCACTTTCCACTGGCCTGACACTGCTGCTGCTGCTGCTGCCATCACACCATGTCCTTTCTGCCCGGGCTCTGCCCCTCCTACTGGTCTGGATGAGTATTTCTTCTTTATATCCTTGTTTGTTAGACTTCCATGCAGCTCAATTTCCTGAAACTTCTGGTTGTCTCTAGTTTAGAGGTAGCTGTATTCCTTCTTAGTTGTGGAGGGAGATGCAGCGTGTACTGTCTAGGCCTCCACCTTGGCTGGAAGTATTTCCTTTTCTTTTTTAATGGAACATAAAATAATACTGTATCTTACATTATTTGCATTTTAGATTCAAGGTTACTTACTCCAGGTTCCACATCCCACTTTTTACTTAAACATCTATTCATTGTAGCATTATTTACCATTTCCAAGATATGGAAGCTGCCCAAGTGTTCATCAGCAGATGAGTGGATAAAATAACTATGGGATATTTATACAGTGGAATACCACTCAGTCATAAAAAAGAAGAAAGTTTTGCCCCTTGCGACAGTATGGATGGCCCTGGAGAACATTATGCTAAGTGCAATAAGCCAGTCAGAATAAGACAACTACCATGTGGTTTTACTCATATGTAGAATCTAATGAACAAACTGAACTAACAAGCAAAATAGAGACAGACTCATAGATAAGAGAGCTGGATGATAGCTAAAGGGGGAGGTGAGGGGATGGAGGGATTGAGCAACAGGAAAAAGGACTTATGGACATTGACAATGGTGTGGTGAATGTGGTGTGGGGAGGGTGGTATAAGGGGACTAAATGGTAATGGAAAAAATACAATAAACATAAATAAATAAATATTCCCCTCACCCCAAAATGAACTGAGGGAAGAAAATAAATTTCTCTTTTTAGACTCATTGGACCCTATGATAGTGCCCTCAAAGTTATAATCTTCACCTCTCGCTAGTCCTTTTACATTAACAGCTCATTAAAAAAATTGACTCTTTATTTGTGCCAGATTTCATATTCTTGAAAGGTCTGTCCATTTATAACACAGGCCTTGCATCTAGCCCAGTGCATTCAGAACACAAGGTAAGTGAACTGGCCAAGTGTTTGAGCAAGAGCCGAACAGTGGATGAGTTGTTAAGGAATGAGAGACCTTTTCTAAGTCAATGGGAGCATTGCTTCACACCAGTTTATCTAAAACCACAAGATTATCACATGGCCAGGAATACATATAGGCATTGGCGACCAGGTCTTCTAGGACAGGCACAGAGCTGGGAAAATCAGAGTGGGGGTGATGGTGTGGGTGATGGTTGGAAGAGCAGTTTCTTGCCTTTACCACCCCCAGCTCCTGGACCTAGAGAATGCTGATGTTTAGAAGAGACTTAATATATGGTTGTTGCATGAATGACCTTACCTAGCCCGGCAAAATCAGATTAAAGCAATCTGAATGAGTGGTGCTGAAAAGTAATGAGAATCACAAAGGCCAGTTGTCCTAGACGGGGTACATAGAGGGGGTTGAAGGCCAATATCACTGACCTTGTCTTGGTCATAAGGTTGGATGGAAGTCACTCTATCTCTCTATTAATACTTAGGACACATTATCTTCAAGGTAGTTTTTTAAAAGATTTACAACTGCTAGCTCATTTCATCTTTATAATAATCTTATAAGATAACTACTATTATTATCTCTATGTTACTAATGAGGAGCCAATACAGCTGTATTGACTCCGTCTTTCCCTTGGACCCTTCAGCTGCGAAGAGAGGGGGGGTCTGCTGCATGGGCAACAGCAGACCTTCCATATCACCCTGCCCAGGCTCTGTAGCTTCAGCTTCACTGGAGAGGACACTCCAGCGTCATCGAAAGATGTCGATTCAACACGGGAGGAGACAGATACCGTGTCACTCCTGAGTCGGACTGCACAACCATTTTCGGCGGTGCAGATAGACTCTTAAGAAGCTACACCATCGTCTCTCGAGACGGATGGCTGCCGACGACTAATGAGGAGACTGGCTGACACATGAAGAGGTTAAGTACTTTGCCTAAGGTCTCATAGCTGAAAAGTGACAGGTCTAGGATTGGAATGCAGAAGTCTGGCTCCAGAATCTGTGCTTTGACCTCTGCCCTCCAATGCTGCTTTAATCACCCAGCAGGTGCTCTTTAAATACTGTAGCCACTATAATCATAGCTCCTTTGAGGCCAGATGTCTGCAATCTGCCCCAGCCTGAGGAGGAACAAAGGTAGCTCTCAGGCTGCAAGAACTTAGGCTCCTAAGCCTGCCCTGTAGGTGTTGGCAGATAGGAAGGCACACATCCTGGATTTCACTTGGACACGATCCAGGTTTCTGGAAAGACCATTCAAAATTTGACCCCAGACTGCCTGTTCCATTATAGTATTAAAGTGACATCTCCCTCTTCCCCTCCTTCTTTTCCAGGTCAGAAAGAACTGATGTTGGAGAAAATGTATTGACTTTCTTGGTTCTTTTTTGTCCCTAGTGTTGCAAAAATGTAGCCTAAAGAAAGCTCTAGGGAAAATTTCATAGTTAATATTTCAGCCCAATTCTTTTACTAGCATGTTTAAAACACTTTTTAAAAAGTCTCCATTTCTTCCTCAGTCTCTTGAGATGGAAAATTAACATCTTAACAGGACACAGAATCAACAGCATACATATATTTTTATTACTGTAAAATATGGGAATTAATTGAAATACTTAGAGGTAAAAGATTTATTTTGTAAATTCTCTTGATGTCTTAGTTTCTGTTTTAATTCCATACTATTACTATATTCTAAATAAAAATTCTGGCTCCTGCATTGTTATTTTATACAGAGATTGAAAAAAGCTTTGTAATTTAGGCTTGTCTTTGAGCAGAAATCACGAACTGTCCATGTGTGCACAGTAGATTGGGCCCCGGTACTTGCCACTAACAATTTGCCCCAGAAAAGCATGGTAATCAAGAAGACCTTGCTTTTTCAGCTTTTGAGAGTGTGGTGTCTTTGTTCCCAATGCCTGGCAAAGGGCTGGAATGAAGGAGGCACAATCAATGTGTTACTGGTTTTCTCTAACTGGACAGAGATAGTAAAGTGCTGCCTGATTTTATCCCTACCCTGGAAAGTAAAGGCATCAAATTATGACTCAAAGACAGACAATGTAGTGATAGGATATGTTCGCCTGGGCTGTAGATGTGCATAATGAGTGAAAAGTGGATCCACGCGGAATCTTGGGCACACTTGGCAGCATGTAATGTCCGTTTTACTTCCTTAATGTTGTGCTTGCTCAGTAACTTGGATGTTGGCCAATGCTATTATCATATTTTCTTGTAATAAATGATATGGGTATTAAGATGAATCTTGGTGGATTTTACTGAATGCTTTCTTTTACCACGAGTTATGAGGTAAGCCTACTTATATTTAGTATTTCTTCTTTGTGCTCCATGGCAATGCTGAACTCTCCTGTGTTTCTTCTTCATATCAGTTTGGAAAATGAAGAAAAATCAGATTGTGTTTGTTTTTAATTCTGTTATCAAAAATAGAGGGAAAATATCTGTTCCATGCATTTTTCTGAGACTATCTTTTGTAAATAAACTATCATTGTTAATTCTGGGGAGTATTTTGGATCCATTACTAATAATGACTTTGCATATTACTATCTCAGAATCTTAATTTATTGCATATATTTCCTTTAATTTTTTATTTGATTCTTTCATCACTTTTTATGGTTTCTCAACATGCTTCTTTATTAATAGTAAATATAATTATAATGCAACATGCCAAAAATAATTTTTTGAATACCTACTTTGTGCCTGACACTATGCTAGTTGCTGAAGATAAACTAATAAGTAAGCAATCAAGGCCCTAGTTCTCACGGGGCTTAGTTTCAAATGGGAGAAAGAAGACCACGAGTAAATAAACATAAAGATAATTTTACATAGTGATCAATTCTATGGAGAAATTAAAACAAGCTATCATGTTAGTATAAAAAGTTAGCATGCTGTGACGGTCAACAACAGGGACACTGGAGCCAGACTAGAGTTTGAATCACAGCCCTAACACTTCCCTGCTGTGTGATTGTGGGTAAGTTACTTAGCCTTTCTATACCTCAGTTCCTTCATCTCTAAAATGGGGACAATTGTAGTCCCTACCTCAGAGGCTTGCCTTAAGGATTGCATGGTTATATATGAAGAGCCCTTGGAACAATGTCTGTCATGTATTAGGTGCTTTGCAACTCGGCACCTGCTATGAGCTGGGAATTATGATTATGACTTGTTCATCCCTGGGAGGAAGCTATTATTAATTCCTTTTCACAGATGAGAAATCTAAAGTTTAGAGAGGCTAAATACCTTTCACAAGGTCATGCAGCAAGAAAGTCGCAGAAACATTGACTTGTGCTCCATCCTCAAATGTCTCTCTTCTTAGTTTTGTTTTTCTTACAAATATTTACTTTCCAGTGGCTCAGTTATTAAGTACATTATATCTAAAATCTCATGTTTGTGACTAGAAAGATAATACATATTTATTGACAATAAAATTCATCCTTCTCAGGTTTTCTCTTTTCTGATTTTGATAATTTAAAAAATTTTTTATGTCTTTTGCTGCTGCCTAAAGTTTAATTGTTCATCTTAGCAACAAATTTTATATACATTTGATATCACTTCATTCAAATACAATTAATTATCAACTGTGTTACCCCTTAGAGGTTACCTATAGTTTCCTGTGGCATTTTTACTTTTTACATTAAATGCTTTAGTGCAGAGAGCTTTAGAAAGTATTTCCATTTGTGATGCCCCAGATTTTATCCATTTAGTTGAAATTCAAAATTGCTATTTTTTATGACCTTTTCAGATGTCTTTTTTTCTTCCTAATCACAGTTCCATTTAAACCAAAATGACATGCAGAAAACCTCACTTCAGTGGTAATCTGCTTTCTTTTTCTATCCAGCTTTAAACCATAATCACTACTCTCTTCCTTCAATTGCTCAGACACTTGCTGTGTATTTTATTAAGCAACATCTTGCAAGATTTAAGAAAAGTGTGCTCTTAGAGGAAAGGAGAGTTCTAAAGCCCCAGGACTTAGCAGTACAATGTAGCTCTGCAGATTCTAAGACTATGCATACAACATGTTTAATGAGTCTTTGAAGAGAAAATGCTATAAAATCTACAAACTTGGCTCATACTAGTTGAGGCACCATGGACTTTTTCTCCTTTCTAAAGAAGTGGGGAATTGGTGAGGACAGGGAGAGTGGTATTGAGATGAAGTGTTGATTGACTCTTGGCCCCACTTGGAGATGTGATGTTGCAAATTGGCACCTGACTTCTCTAGTATTTTATTCCCTCATGTGAAAAATGGAGCTAAACATTTTATAGTGTTTGTGAGGGATAAGTGACATAACATACAGAAATATTTAGACATACCAGGCATAATGACAATAATTATTATTAGTTGTTACCTATGCTCTTCATGTTTATTTGTGATTGCTTGAGTCCTTCAACCTAGTTTATTCCTTAATACGTGGACAATTCATGGTGGAATAAAGTGGAAGCTCTCTTTTACCTCTTATTTATTTTTACTATTATCTTTAGAGCCACCATCAGCTTTTCACATGGTCTAATCCATTTGCATGATGCATAGACTTAAAAAAACACCAGTGCTCAAATTCTTCATTGATTTGATTGATTGAGTCATTTATCAAACATTTATTGACTTCAGTCCACGGTCACTTTCTTCCCCCATGGAGTTTATAGTCTGCAGAGAGAGTGGACATTTGAGATTGCAAAGTGGAGGGAGGAGTGCAACAATACAAGGTACTGAGGCAGCACAGAGGAAGCAGTGTTATTTGGGGGATGCAGTGGTGCAGCTTGTTCTTTGAAAGGAAAAGTTTGTCTCAAGTAGAAAAGGAAAGAAGTGAATTCTGGGCAGACTGAGAAAAAATGTTACCTCACAGAGACAAAACATCAAGTCCTGTTAGGGAAATAACAAGCAATTTGTTTTCATTAGGATAAACAGCTCAAGGAGAGGTGCTGCTGGGGATGTGAAAGGAGATACACATTTAGATACAGGTATTTAGATGGAAAATACTTAAGAAGACTATGCCTGGCATACAATGCTCGACAGGTACATTTAAATTTTATTCTAAAGACCAACTCTCATCTTATGAAATGAAGCAGATCATATTTTATATTCAGATATTATATATGTGTCTTCCTTATAGCTTGTTCTATAGTCCAGACATTGTAAAGCTTTATTATTATTACTATTATTAGTTCATAATTAGGAAATACAAAGATAGGGAATTTAAATGAGAAAACACAAATTGTGAGAGAAATTTAACAGGTCAGAGAAAAAAACTAAATAATGCATATTGAATATTTCAATACCATCAACAAACACAGAACAATCAAATAAAAAATCAACAAGGAAATTCACCTTCTTTGCTTCTAATAAAAAGATTCAATTTTCATTTACCAGAAGACTATTGAAAATGTTTCTCCTTGAATTTACTAGGAGGGAAAAATGTGTTCCTAACTGTAAGTAGAACTATCCAAGTTGAAAACATTTGATTTTTCCTTAACAGTTTTCACTGCATGTGCTCTCTACCTCCCTACTACCCCCCCCCCCCAACAATCTTCACATCTTTATTTCTTTGGACCACAGCAGCTGTGTTTTGATGATGATTATGTACACTCTATTTTCATTATTGCTCACTAATAGCAACTATTTGTCTGCAATTTTATAGGTAATTGTGTTTCTTTTAAAATGCCCTTTGTATTTTTGTTGCTCATTGCTAAATCCTAACAGCTGAGAATTAATTAATGTTAATTATTAGTGATAATTAACATTCCTGCTTTGCTTCTGAAAAAAATCTCCCACAATGAATGATACCTATTTTTAAGACATTCAAACATCTAAAACAAAATATTAAACAATTGGATAATATAGGGCATGATTATTTACATTACCAAGAAATCAATAATATATAAAGAACGTTCTGATTGACCTTAAACAAAGAGAAACTTATGTATTCAATATCACATAAAGAATATTAAATGTTTTTATATGAAAATGTCTATTATGTGAAACTAGGTAAGCCTTGAATATGTTTCTAAGGAAATGAGGTGGCTTGGACCTTGATTTCAGATCTCTTTAGACTCCAGTGACCTTTTTTTAAAAAAGATTTTATTCATTTAGAGGGGAAGGGAGAGAAATATCAATCAGTTACCTCGTGCATGCCCCCAGTTGGGGGCCTAGCCTGCAGCCCAGGCATGTGCCCTGACCTGGAATAGAACCAGTGACCTTTTGGTTCACAGGCCAGCACCCAATCCACTGAGCCACACCAGTGAGGGTATCCAGTGACCTCTTTAAAAGATATCAAGTGTCCCAAATTTTTCTAGGAAAAAAAGCATATCAATTGAGAACAATTGCATGAAGGTTTCTTTAGAACTTTATGATCCCTGGCAATTTACACAGCAATTGGGTATTATATAGTCACACTGAAAGAAAATTAATATTTATAAAATTGTTTCTGACTTGGGAAAATATCTTAAAGTATGAGGAAGAGATGTAAATGGAAACCCAACTAAGAAATACTTTTTTTTTATTTCTAACTCTCCAGTCTATTAAGCACTCTCCTATTTAGTATTTTTCTCCTTTAAAACACTCTAGAGTAAAGTCAAGGAACTAGTATACATGACCCATGGACATGGACAGCACGGTGGGGAATGACGATGGGAGAGGGAGGAAGTGGGCAGGACAGGGGAGAGCAATGGGGGTAAAATGGGACAACTGTAATAGAACAACAATTAAAAAGAACACTATAGATAAGATTTACCTATACCTCAATGATCTCAACTTCAGTTTTTACTTAAATAAGTTACTTATTAATTAAATGGCTACTTATAAGGGCAAGGGGAAATGAGGTCGATGGTGATGAAGTAGAAATGGGACTCCTCAGTGTATAACTTCTAATCTTTTTTTGATTTGTAAACCCATGTAATTATAATACTATTAAAAAATAAAGATAAAATGACATACCGTCAAATATTCACCTACCAAACAAACAAGTTTTCTAAAAATATGAATAGGTTTTCTTGCCTTCTACTAAAATAGCTGAAAACTTTTATTTATTTATTTATTTTGGTGGCAGAGTCCTTGCTTAATATATCCAAGACCAAATATGAGAAACAATAAAGCCTGCTCTAGCCGGAGTGGGTGGGATTGGGGCCGGGGCCCATGCTGCCTCCTTCCATACTCCTCACCTCTTGTGCCTGCAATTCCTTTGCTAGACCCTAGGAGTCTTCAGAGAAGAGTTTGCTTGACACTCCCATAGGACTTATTTCAATTTCAATTCTGTTACTTGAACAAATCCCTCAAAAACCCATATCCACAGTCCTCCAAGGCACTTTCAAGGTTCTTTCCCTCTCTGGGTCCGCTTCTGTCTATTTCCACATAATAACCATAGTCTAGGCTTTCTGATCTTTGTCATAATTTCAATAATAACGATAGCTATCACTTACTGAAGATGTGCTATTTGTCAGGAAACGGGTTTGGCATTTTACATGAATTGATTCATTTAATCCTCACAATCATCCAGTGACATGGGTATGAGTCCCATTTTACAGATAAAGAATGACATTATGAGAGGAGAAGTAATTAGTCCAAGATCACATAGCTGTTAATGGTAGAGCTGGAATTTGAACTACATCTATCTGATCTCACAGGAAGAACTCTTAACCACTGAGCTTCCCAAACTCTGTGAAGCTCTCTGACCAGAGGGATAATTCTAAGTACAGTGCAAAGTACAGAGTAGAGCAGAGCAGAGCACAGTGTTTACTCAGAGAAGCTTGTTGTTGAAGGTTGTAATACTAGCTGTCATTTATGGACAGCCCAAGACAGTCCAGACATCCTACATTCATTTCCTCCAATTCTTCCAGCAATGTTTGAAGGTAAATATAATTATCCCTATGCTATAGGTGAAGAATTTCAGACTCAGAGAGGTTGCAACTCATTCACTTTAAGGCTTCTCAGGTAGTATGGGGTGAGTCCTCTGACTGCCTTTATGCCATTTTGGGACCACAACTATCCCAGAGCCAAACTGCAGGCCCAAGACTCCTATATTCTGAGAACGAAAACAGTAACAATAAAGGAGAACACACTTTCCTAGATTGGGTCTACTCCCCAGCCCAGGTTCTATTCCACGCCAATATGACCTGTCTTCATTCTCAATCACATTTGATTACTAATCCTGCCTACCCACTGGCCTTGCCTAGCCTGAACACCCCTATGGCTATTTCCCCATTAGACTCATTTTGTCCCTGCTGTGCCTCTCTTCTTTTCTCCATGAGTACATGGCATCTTTCTTTCTTTGGATTCTCCATACCCACTTTATCCCTTCCCATTTTTCTCTCCAACCCCTTTAGCATCACATAAATCTGGTTACTTTCCCCTTCTTCTGTGAGAAATAATCTAGTGCAATAGTGTTCTGGAATCTTCCTGTCTGAGATAAAGTTCTTGGGAAAACCACTAATGCTTTCTGAGTCTCAGTTTCCTCATGTGTAAATGAGCAAATGGGCAAAGCAACAAGACTTATGTTCTAAGTTTTTGAGAAGTTTAAATGAGTTAACATATGTATAGATTTTAGAATGTCATCAGGCATAGAATGAGTGTTCCATTCTGGCTAGTTTTAATTATTCTCTTTTTTGCAATCATCCCTCTTTCTCTTTCCATCTTTTTCTTTCATCTATATATTTTTCTGAATTAGATAAAATAAAAAAAAACAAGTGAAAAGAGACTTTGTATAAAGTAGATATATTTATGCATTAGAACCTTTCATTTATTTTTTCATCAAGCCTATATTTATTAAACACTTACTATGAACTAGGCACTGTGCTAGGGACTGGAAATGTAAAAATGAATATAATGTGCTTTTCTCTGATAAATTTATTGTCTTATAATTAGTCAATAATGAGTTGCCATATTTCCATGAAATGAAAGAATTTATATATTTTTATAAACCAATATGTATGTCTATGGGTTTAATCACCTACTTTTTCCTAAGTCTGTCTACTTCTCTCCACTTATTCTGCTGCTACTCTGATCCAATCACCACCTCCACTCACCTTAATGAGTGTCTTTCAACTGGTCCTCCCTCAGTCCCTTCAGAGTTCTTGGGTGGGCCTATTCTTTATTCAGCAGCTATGTTCATCATTTTGAAAAGCAAGTCTGATTCTGCCAGTCTCTGGCTTAAAACCTTTCAACACTATTGCTTTCAGGAGAAAGAACCAAGTACTCAACATAGTACCACATGATCTGCCTCAGCCTCCCTCTTTACTATCTCATGCACAGTGTTTCTCCCACTTCCCCTATTTGCTGTCAGTCCTTCAATAGCACCATCCTCTTTCCTTCACAGGTAAATTTACACACTTTTCCCTCCTCTTCCTTAAAACTTCTTCCTCTGCTTTAATAAATTAATGCCTACTCACCCTTCAGGTGAAAAAAAATGTTATTTCCTTGGGATGCCTTCCTGACCCTCTATCTAGGTTATAGGTTTTTTCTTTCTTTCTTTTTCTGTTTTGGTTTGGTCTGATAAAATATATTCTGAGAATATACTTGAGTTTCTAGACTCAAGATTCTAGCTCCAGGTACATGATGGTTGCTGGGCATTAGGGCAGAACCATGGGCAGATGGGTATGCTGAAGGAATTGCAGATAATTCAAAGAACACAGAAATGATTATAAAATCAGCACTCCTTTAACCTATAGGGTTATAGATGGAAATGCCAGTCACTAAAAAGCATTTATTGGACCCTTTCCCACATACCATATAAGCTTCACATTACCTTGTATTGACTAATTCCACATACAGAGAAGTACCACTTCCAATGAATACCTGTCAAATAAAAAAAGTGATGGGGAGACTTCCAGTCAAGATGGAGGCATAGGTAAATATGTTTCACCTCCTTGCACAACTGAGGAAAAATTACAACTAGACACAAAACAAATATCACTCAGAATTGTCAAAAAATCAAGCTGTATGAAAGTCTGACAACCAAGGATTTAAAGAATCTACATTCATCCAGATGGGCAGGAGGGGTGGAGACATGGAGAGAGGTGGAGAGGCATGGAAAAGCGAGGAGCTGCAGAGTGGCATGGAGAGGTGGAAGAATAGGCAGTCCCACATTCACAAGCAGTGGATAAAAATTGGGAGCAATACAACAGGAGCAAAGGATCCCAACCCCAGCCCAGGGTTCCAGCACCAGGAAGATAAATCCCCATAACTTCTGACTGTAAAAGCTAGTAGGGGTTGAGGTGGCAGAAGAAACTGAAGGTTTCCCAGGAGACTCCTCTTAAAGGGCCTGCAAAAGTCTCAGGACTTAGGTAGACCTACCCCTTCTGGGATTTAGCACCAGGGCAACAGCTGAAAGGGCACAAGTGTCATACAGGGAGAAAGTGAAGTGACTGGAAACAGGGTGAGTTTCAGGAGACACCTTTCTCCTGGACAAACCTCCAGAAGCTAGGCAGCAGTGCTGTCCCCTCTGAGACCCCCTGTCACACAGAGTCACAAAGTGGTGAAATGGGTTGCCCTGCCCTGGCAACCACCTAAGGCTCCACCCTACACAATTTACAGGTGCCTTGTCTACAATAGGCCACACTACCAAGACAGGGAGTCCAAGCAGTTCTACCTAATACACAGAAACAGCCACAAGGAGGTTGCCAAATTGAGGAGACAAAGAAATATGGCCAAAATGAAAGAACAGAACAAAACTATGGAAAAATAGTTAACTAAGTGAAATGGACATCTTCAAATGTACCAACATTTGAATCAGAGATGCCAGAAGAGAAGAGAAAGAGCAAGAAATTGAAAACTTATTTGAAAAAATAATGAAAGAAAACTTCCCTAATTTGGTGAAGGAAATAGACATACAAGTCCAGGAAGAACAGAGAGTCCCAAACAAGTTGGACCCAAAGAGAACCACACCAAGACACATCATAATTAAAATGCCAAAGGTTAAAGATAAAGAGAGAATCTTAAAAGCAGTAAGAGAAAAGCAGAGAGTTACCTACAAAGGAGTTCCCATAAGACTGTCAGCTGATTTCCCAAAAGAAACTTTGCAGGCTAGAAGGGACTGGCAAGAAGCATTCAATGTGATGAAAAGCAAGGACCTGCAACCAAGGTACTCTATCCAGTGAAGCTAACACTTAGAATTGAAGGGCAGATAAAGCATTTCCTAGATAATGTAAAGCTAAAGGAATTCATCATCACCAAACTTATTATATAAAATGTTAAAGAGACTTATTTAAGAAAAAAGATTAAAACTATGAACATTAAAATTATAACAAACTCGCAATCTAAAAAAGCAAACTAAGGAAACAACTAGAACAGGAATAGAATCATAGACATGGAGATTACTTGGAGTGTTGTCAACTGGGAGGGGGAAGAGGGAGAATGGGGGAAAAATGTAGGGATTAAGAATCATAATTAATAGGAACAAAATAAACAGGGAGATTTAAGAATAGTATAGGAAACGGAGAAGCCAAAAAACTTATATGCTTGACCCAAGGATCTGAACTAAGGGAGGGATTGCTGGGGAGAATGGTGACACCTGGCAGAGGGGAGCAAAGAGGGAAAAATCGACACAACTGTAATAGTATAATCAATAAAATATATTAAAAATATACTGAAAAAATATCTAGATTCAAGTCCTTTTCTTTTTCTAGATGAGCAACTTAGCTTGTATAATTCACTAGTGTGATTTTACTTCGTTAACTACAGGTCCATCAGCAAAAGGGCCATGCCTGTTTTGCTCATCATTTTATCTCTTATGTCCAGAACAGTGTTTTAGTTATCAGAAGCATTAAATAAACATTAGGTGAATGAAGTTTGAACAAGTTAATGTTTGTTCTGCCATTACTCAAGTTTTGTAGTAGGTCAGCAATTTTTTATTAAGAAAACAAAATGCCCTTGCCAGTGAGAACATGAATATGAGGAAATTGAGAGGGAAAATAGAAAAGATTATCTTGAACCAAAGTGCAGTTTGGATATCGTTGCCTTTTATACATTTAGTCATTGAGTGTACTAGGAATCCTATTTGGATTAGGGATCTATAAAGCACATTGAAGATGTATATACTTTCTCTGCTTGTTTTTTTTTATTTTAAAGTTGCTATTACTTGCCATTCTAATAATTCAAGACATTGCCACTATTTCAACTTTCTGCACCCTTGATTTCCTGAAATTAACTTCTTTCATATTACATTTTTTCAGCCTCAATAAACCTATTTACAAGCTTGGTAATTATAATTTAATTTATCAAATTGATACAATTTGGTTACAATGGTTCTATAAACAAAGAGATCATTCACAGCAAGTTGTCAATCTTGAAAGCCTCAACAAGCAATAAGGGCCTCTATCTGAATTAAACTTAAAACCATCATTGGAGGGTTCAAATCCTATTGAACGCAGAGAGAGCAATTGTCAGAGATATTGATCTTTCTCCTTCCCATAAGTATCTAACAGCAGAATTTCCATGTTTTAAGATGTGTGCAATAAAAAGAGAACATTTAGAAATTACCTGTTTGTAACTATTGTTCATTGATGACAAGTTTTAATTAGAAAACATGGTAAGCTAAATTTCATAGAGTGTCATCTGGAAAGAGCCTTAAATAATTTTTCTAACCGTCTTAGCTAATAAACAAGGGAATCAATGTTCAGAAAAGTGATGTGACTTTGAGGTGGTCAATAAAGCATTGGTTGCTGAGTCAGGAAAAGGAGAAGAAAAATGCCTCATTACTCAGTTTTACATTTGAGCATTGTTTTAAATAGGGGCTATATTCAGATAGATGTGGGGATAAACTAGACTGGGAACCCAGAATGTGGAGTTGAGTTAGTTAAGTATTTTAAATCCCTCTTGGTTTATATTCCCTTTATGTTTGTCTCTGTAGAATACACTTTTATACTTCTCTAACATCATGAAATGCAATATCAAGTGGAAGCATTATCTAAGAGGATTTGTGTTCATTTTGTAATGCTTGTGTAGTCAAGAATAGGATTCAAACCTTTATTTTCATGTATTTGATCTAGGTGTTACTAAAGACAAGTATGGATCTAAGAGATCTTTTTGGTTGTCAAAATGTGCTTAGCAAAGGATTTATTTAACCTCTGTATTAACAAGTGGGTGCTTTATGTCACTAGATGTCAAGAAACTGCCCCAAATAACATAAAGTCACAGGATGAGACACCTAAAAGATCAATGTATTTAATTATGGAATGGAAATTGTTATGGGGATGGGGACAGAGATAATACAGGGAGGAGGCATGAGCTATAATCAACTTTGTAAGTATTTTTAACTCCTTTGATATGAGTTTGAAATGCTGTATTCCCAGGAAAGATTATGAGTTCAAGAGAGTTTTCTAAGAGTCAGGAAATGACACCTCACTTGTCTTCATTACATTTTTCTAGGTCTAAACTGGGTGTGGGCAAGGAGAGAGGGTGCAGCATAATTAATTATTAAACTATCTGGAGAGAACCTCCTATGAATCTGTAGACTCTATTTGCAGGGTATAGAAATCATCTTTTCAGTCATATTCTATGATGCTATGTGTTAGATGCAGGTTGAAGAGGAAACAAAAGCAATGAGAAGAAGGCTAAAAAAAGGATACATTGAGTGAGATGATTTCCTGGGAGATTTTTAGTTGCAGAAAGGGTCAGTGTCTGTTAGTGGAATGTGTATACATGAAAGAGAGCTATGAAGAAAGACTTGGTTAAGTAATATAAATTCTAGAGTCATGTAAAAAATTGTTTAATTTTCCTTCCTAATATTTTGGTAAAAATTAGAATATGCCAACCAGATTAACTAAACCAGATTTAACATAATATATTTGGAGAAATATGATATATGGCAATGCAAACTATCACTAAAGATGAATTTATTGATAGATAAATGAATGGGTGAGCAGGTATGTGAGTGGAGGGACAGATGAATGGGTGAAGGGTGATACAGAGAGAAGTAAAAATTGAGAAGAGAAAAATCATAATGTATTTGAAATATTTATTGAAGTATCAATATTGCAAGATTGGTGATTATTTTTTAAATTAACAATAATTGCTTATATTTAAAAACTTTGTTTTATACATCATTTAACTGTGATACACAAATAACAATTAACAACAGTAACAAGTTAGAAATGAAAGTGAATTTGTGTATATGAGGAAGCCCTGAGACTTCATGAGAATTTAACTTCTTAATGTCCATTTGATCATAATAATCTTATTGAGGTAGATTCCTTGGACTATTAAAGCCATCTGCCACTATGAGTTTCTTTGGTGAGTTAAAAGAATTAAGAAATTTACTAGCATTTCCAGTAGAGATAGAGGCATAGGTAAACATGCTTCACCTCCACAAACTACAGCAAAATTACAACTAGGTTACAAAACAAATATCACCCAGATTTATCATAAAATTGAGCTGCACTGAAGTCCAATAGCCAAGGATTTAAAGAAGCCACATTCATCCAGACAGGTAGGAGGGGTGGAGATGTGGAGAGGAGCAGAGAGGTGGAGTGACAGAAAGAGGTGGTGGAATAGGTGGTCCCACATTCACATGCGGTGGATAAAAATCAGGAGGGATACCTCAGGAGCAGTGATCCCAGCCCCAGGCCAGACCACCCAGCCCAGGGTTCCATCACCAGGAATATAAGTCCCCATAACTTCTTACTATAAAAACCAGTGGGGGTTGGGGTGGCAGAAGAAACTTCAGGTTTCTCAGGAGACACCTCTTAAAGGGCCTGCAAAGGTCTCAGGATTACACGGACCTATCCCCTCTGGGTTTCAGAACCAGGGCAACAGCTGGAATAGCACAAGTGGCGTATGGGGAGAAGTGGAGAAAGTAAAGTGACTGACAACAGGGTGACTGCTGAGACAGCTTCTTCACAGGCAATATCCAGAGGCCAGGCAGCAGCATCATCCCTCTCTATGAGCCATCCCCACACACAAAGCAGTAAAATGGGTTACTCCACCCTGGAAATCACCTAAGACCCCACCCCACACAATTTACAGGGGCCTTTTCTATAATAGGCCATGTTACTAAGACAGGGAGTCAAAGCAACTCTACATAGTACACAGAAACAAAGACAGGGAGGCTGTTAAATTGAGGAGACACAGAAATATGGCCCAAATGAAAGAACAGATCAAACTCTGGAAAAAGAACTAAATGAAATGGAGATAAGCAACCTATCAAATGCACAATTCAAAACACTGGTTATCAGGATGCTCCAGCAATTCATTGGGTATGGCAACAGCATAAAAAGACCCAGGCAGAGATGAAGGCTGCATTAAGTGAAATAAAGAAAAATATACAGGAAACAAACAGTAGAGGGAATGAATTTGAGAATCAAATCAATGATTTGGAACATAAAGAAGAAAATGCATCCAATCAGAACAGCAAGAAGAAAAGAAGAAAAAAATAAGGACAGAATAAGGAGCTTCTGGGACATCTTCAAATGTCCCAACATCCAAATCTTAGGGGTGCCAGAAGAAGAGGAGAAAGAGCAAGATATTGAAAATTTACTTGAAAAAATAATGAAAAAAAAACTTCCCTAATTTGGTGAAGGAAATAGACATACAAGTCCAGGAAGCATAGAGTCCCAAACAAGTTGGATGCAAAGAGGACCATACCAAGACACATCATAATTAAAATGCTAAAGGTTAAAGATAAAGAGAGAATCTTAAAAGCAGCAAGAGAAAAGCAGAGAGTTACCTACAAAGGAGTTCCCATAATACTGTCAGCTGATTTCTCAAAAGAAACTTTGCAGGCTAGAAGGGACTGGCAAGAAGTATTGAAAGTGATGATTACTCAAAATACCCTAGATTACTCTATCCAGCAAGGCTATCATTTAGAATGGAAATGGAAGGGCAGATAAAGTGCTTTCCAGACAAGGTAAAACTAAAGGAGTTCATCATCACCAAGCCATTATTATTTGAAATACTAAAGGGACTTATTTAAGGAAAAGAAGATCAAAACTATGAACATTAAAATGCAACAAATTCACAACTATCAACAACTGAATCTAAAATACAAACTAGGCAAACAAGTAGAACAGGAAAAGAATCATAGATATAGAGGTGATTTGGACAGTTATCAGCTGGGACCGGAAGGGGGAGAATGGAGGAAAAGGTATAGGGATTAAGAAGTACAAATTGGTAGGTACAGAATAGGGAAATGTTAAGAATAGTATAGTAAATGGAGTAGCCAAAGAGCTTATGTGCATGACCCATGGACATGAACTAAGGGGAGGGATTGATGGAGGGAATGGGAGTAAAGATGGAGGGGGCAAAGGTGGAAAATTGGGACAACTATAATAGCATAGTCTATAAAGTATATTTTTAAAAAGAAATTTACTAGCTGTTCAGCTAGCCTCAGCTTTAGAAGTTACAACTTTTAAGATATTAAACTGCTTTCTTATTGGAATGCTGACTGAGTTTCAGCTCCCTATCTGTGAAATGAAGAAGCTGGACAAGATGATCCTTAAGGATTCTCCCAACCCTTTTTAAAAATTAATTAATTAACAATTAATTATAATCCTCATCTGAGGTCATTTTTTTTTCATTGCTTTTTTAGACAGAGGAAGATAGAGAAACATTGATGTGAGAGAGAAACATAAATAGGTTGCCTCCTGCACATGCCCGGACTGGGGATCAAACCTGCAAACCTTCAGTAACAAAACAACACTCTAACCAACTGAGCTACATTAGCTAGGGCAGGTTTCTCCCAACTCTTAATTTCTCGTTCTCAATGATTCTATTTAAACCACACAGAATGCATCAAATTAACTAGACTGTGTGTACATTTTTTCTTGAAGACTGAAAAAATGTAAAGAGTAAAGATGTGATATTAGTGACAAAATTTTCAAGTAATGGAACTTATGCTTCTAAACTACTTGAGACTGGGAATCATGTTTTTAATATAGAATTTAATAGAAGGAAGATTATTCTGATAACGTCTCACCCATCCCAACCTTTTTGTTCCTTTATCAGTGAGAACGCTGAAGCTCACAAAGATCAACAACTACTACAAGTTCACACAGCTTATGTTACAGCTGACACTAGGATACTGATCTCTTTCCAGTTCAGAGTCTTGCACAGTACTTTCCATTCCAAAGCTCATCTTAAATGTTCCCTAAGGATGCTGATGCAATTTCTGACCAAGACCCACAGTTGGACACTATGAATCTTGCTTGGGTATTTCAGATGCAGTTATTTGCACTGAAAAATATTTCAATATGCCACAGCTGCTCATTCATATGCATAAACTTATGTAGACATTGATTTAAAAACAGAAATATAGCTTGCATTTTAAGTAAGCTTTTTGGATGTTGCACATACTTTTATTTATGAAAGCCTCTAGGTATAGAAAGTGTCTTTATTCTTCTGAGGGTAAATCAGATATTCATTTCAAGCTCTCATCATATGTTTGACCCTGTGGGGAAATGTGCCATAGGGTGCAAACCTGGTTTAAGCTTAGTGACTTAATTTATTGTGGTTATTTTGAATAAGATCAGAGATTCACTTCTTGCTAAAAAGAATACCCACTTTTCTTTCTGAATTAACTTCACAATTTAAAAGGAGTGGAAAAGATTATTTAAATTAACTTCTGCTTTAAAATACAGTAAATTACCCCCCTTTTTTTTGTTTGTTTGTTTGTA
Organism: Furipterus horrens; assembly: GCF_987537825.1. Lineage (NCBI taxonomy): Eukaryota > Metazoa > Chordata > Mammalia > Chiroptera > Furipteridae > Furipterus > Furipterus horrens. The sequence goes on along the minus strand of NW_028327172.1, from coordinate 61,884,895 downwards.
GAGTTATCCATCAGGATAAGGTTCAGTCTGACCCCATCTGACACAATGTTTCTCTTTATTCACCTCCAGGAGAGACCATAATTGAAGAGAATGAAGGTTTATGAACAGGTTCATTGTCTTACTAACTCAGGAGTTTGAGCAAGTTATGAATTTGCTTGAAAATCTGTATTTAGAAAGATGGTATAGGCAAAGTAGAGGTGGATGACACGTGAACGTCTTAGATCCCACGCAGCCTAACATATCCCTAGAAAAATCCACTGAGGCATGACTAATCATTGAGTGATACATGCCAGAAATCAAATCAGGTGATGCAGCCTCATATGACTTTGCTCAGTACAATAGGCAGAGAGAGTCAGTTTCAACAGTGACAAATGACAATTCTTTTGGGGTCCCTAAGTATTCTAGGAAGTGCTCAAACTTTAATGTATGTACACATAAGGCACAGATCCTGACTTAGTGGGCCAGTGTGTGGGCTTGAGATTGTGCATTTCTAAGAAGCTCTCAGTTTATATTTATGCAGCTAGTTCATGAACCATTCTTTGTAGATAAAGACTCTAGAATACTTAATTTCTTCCCCCAGCTTTCTCCATGGCCTACTCTCTCACTTCTTTTAAGTCTCTGCTGAAATATCATCTTATTAGCAAGGCCTTCCCCACCCACTGTATATTTCCCTGTCACTATCACCATTACTGTTCTTCATATTTATTTATACTACTTATTACTATCTGACAAATGTTATATTTACTTATATTGATTCATGGCTTATCATTTCCCGACACCATTGACTGAGGCATAATGAAGTGTTCAGTAAAAATATCTATTATGAATGATTGTATAAATGAACTACATGGCCACTCTACTACAATTCCATAAGGCACACCACACTTAGGGGTCTGCAGGCAATAAGCAGCTCTGTCCTTTGGGGTTTTCTTTTAGAAACTCAAATATTCTGTTAAAAAATGAGGTGGAGAAAAACGAGCTCCTCCACTGTCTACCTTTCTGGCTGATGGAGACCGCTGCTCACTTCCTCTTTTTTACTTGCAGGCCCTTCTGAAACCTTTATGTTCCCAACAGTGCGCTGAGTAGACAGATTAAAGGCAAGAGGATATTGATGGCCACTCATTGTCTCCATTTTGTGTTTCACTCAACAATTTATATCATTCACTTGGCTCTTTTTGTGAATATCTGGTGGTTTGTTATTCCAACTTCAGTCAGTAATCTCACAACAAATACAGGTGTTATTATACTAATGAGAAAGCAACAAATGCTATAAAGATTTGTCCCAGCCCGACCCAGATGAATGCTGTGTTCATCCTGTTTTGACAGGCATATAACTAACTAGGTTATGATCAATGATTTTCAAAAAATTCATCAATGGTGTTAAAGTTGAGCTTCAGAACTTTAAAAAATGTTAAGTCTCTAACAATCTTTTCTTTGTGCTATACAACAGAGCAACAGCTGCAGATTTTCTGCAACACAAGAGGAAGGGAAACTAAAGGTTTTGTAACAAAAACCCAAAAGGCAACATTCAAAAACTGCATCAACACCAAATGTCCAACCTAGGGATTCTTATTACCATTTCTGTGTCTTATATCAAAACTAGGCCATTCATTCAATATTCATTCATTAACTATTTCTTAAGCATATACTATTAGGTGCTTAAAATATTATATCGCACTTTTAAAACTGGTGGAGAACCATTCAATAACTTTTTAATGAGTACAGTCAAGTTCATATTGAGCAAATTAATGTGGGAGGTCCTTGCCCTCTAGTAGCTTACTTGAGTGGAGAAATGTGCAAATCATGGTAAGGGACATACCAGGTATCTGAATACAGGTCTAGGAAGCTCAGAGAAATAATCAGTCAATGTTGTCTTTGCAGAATAAAGACAGCTTCATAATGGAATTGACATCTGAGGGCCCTCAAGCTCACTAGGAATCTTACCAGTGGAAAGGGAAACAAGGGAATTCCAGGTGGAGGAACCCACATGATCAAAGACCCAGAAACATGACAATTGAGGATTAAGTGTAGGAGAGCAGTCTTAGATAGCAGTGGGAGAGGATGATGAAAAAGGACGGTTCTGGTGGGTCGTGATGGGTGAGAGGGGAGGGGGCATGAAGGTAGGCTGGGACCATATTGTGAAGGGCAAGGAGTCTGTGCACAGGTACATTGGGGTCATATCTTTTAGAAAGGTAATTCTAAAAGGAATGGGGAAGATGGCTGGGTAGAGGAAGGAAAGTTGTGTGTATATTTGGGGTGGGGTGGGGTGGCAGGCATTATGTTTCTTTTCTTAAATTAAAGATTTATTTATTTTTTAGAGAGAGGGGAAGGGAGGGAGAAAGAGAGGGAGAGAAACATCAGTGTGAGAGTGAAACACTGATTGGTTGCCTCTTGTAGGTACCTAGTCCAGGGACCGAAGCTGCAACCCAGGCATGTGCCTTGACTGGGAATCAACTGGCAACCTTTCACGTTGTGAGACAACGCCCAACTGAGCCACACTGGTCAGGTCTATGCTTGCTTTTTCTGAATAATAATGTTGAAATAATTTCACTAATTGAATATGGTAGTCCCTCTCTATATCGTGGTTCACTTATCGCGGCCTCACTGTATCACAGGATTTTAAAAAATATTTTATTTAATTATTTATCACGGATTTTTCACTATAAGGTTAATAAGGGACTGGGAACGATTTATAAGTGTGTGGGAAGGGTTTATAAAGCCTTTATAAAATAAATGTAACGTTCCTACTTTGTGAATTTTCACCTATCACCTATCACGCGGGGGTCTAGAATGTAATACCCACAATAAATGAGGGAATACTGTATAGGTAATAGAAGTTTTCACAAGAATTAACTCTCCATATTGTTTATATAGAATTATTCCTGAAGTATCACATATATGATTCTTTTTTAAAAAAGAGAGAGAAAATTACTTCATCTTCTTCCTATTATGAATATAGTGCTTGTTAATTTCAGAGTAAACATGTGATATGAATTGGATAAAAAATATTTTAAAAACAAATTACAATCACACGACTGGAAATAAATGTTTGTTTGTGACTCCTCACTTCCACCACCTAGAACTACAATGAATAAGATTGACAATTGAAAGAGGAATTCAGACAACTGGTGCCAAGGCCATTTTAAGCAGAAGTGAGTATGACAATTTTGGCCTTAGTTTGGGCAGTGAAATTTGCCAAGAAAGACATTTATTGCTACATTATGATATTTATAAATCATTTATAATTATTTCAGAAAAGGTGCTAAGTACTATGAAAAACACATTTTATGACATGCCCTTGTTGAGCACTTGTTTTTTGCTTTGAAGCAAAAATTAAAAAATGCAAGGAGTAAAAATGAATCTCTTCAATCTTCAATTACCTTCAAGTGGAAATTGAAGTACTGAAAAATGACAAACTTTTTTTTATTAGTTCAGCAACTCTAAGAAATACCAATTATAACACAACACTGAAGGTAGATTTATCAGTGAAAGAAAATGCAGGTTTTGTGTCTGTACCCATGGAGCTCAATATCTTAGCAAGTATTCTTTCTCTCTCCTCTCCAGAATAGAAATCCCACCCATTCTTCAAGGTCTGGCTCTGTTTCCTCATTTCTATAAAATACTCTTTGCACTGTTCTGGCTCTTTCAGGTTTATACATTCTCTTACGTTTCATGATTCACAGAGATGATAACATTATCATACAATTTTGGTCCTATGTCATCAGGCACTGATGTCTATTAAATGCATCTAAGTCCTTTCTCCTCAATAAGGTAAAAAATATCCTTAAATATAAAGACTTGAGATGGAAATAAGGGCAATATTTTCTGAAATTTGGCAATATTGAGCATCCAGAATATTCCTGGTAAAAACATTTGAATGTGACAAAAACTTATTTACTGAAAGTGTGGATCTTGATGACACTAAAAGAGATGTCAATAAAATTTGTCTTACCATGGACACCTCACAATACTGGTGCAAATGAAGGGGACTTGGTGAGAATTTCCTAATGAAATCTCATAGCATACTCTTTTTTTTCTACTTGTTATTTTAAAGGTAAATTGTTCATCATTTCATAAAAATGTTGTATAATTTAAATGCCCCTAAAGGACCTAAAGAACAATCCAATCAGTTTTCCATTTCAAATAGTAGTTAAATTAAGGCTGAGTTGCACGTTAAAGTTGCAAAGGAAAAATGATTGCCTGATGTTGCATAACTGCATTTCCAACTGATTGAAAGCTGTAACAAGTCCCAATACAGTTAAACTATTAAAATAGGGAAGTCATTCTGTGAATCTGGTTTATACTTGACATTTTAAACACAAGCTTGTTGTTGTTATTTACAGATTTCTTTAGAAGCACTTTCAAAATTGATTTATGCCATTTGAACAGGCATCTTGATAAACTACAACATAGTATCCAAATTAAGTGTTTTGCTTAAAGGAAACTAAGTTGTAAGAATGCTTAGGGTGATTTATGCTGATAGAACTTGGACAAGCTTGTCCTTCATTGTAGCCTTTAAAACTTGAAATCATTCTGTTCAAGGTTATTTGAATGGCTGTCTTTACTATCAAGGGCTTCTAATTGATGAAAACTATACTTCTGACCATCTTATCAGTTTGTAGAATTGTTTGAGATGAAAGTTTTCCAAAATAGGAAAATAGCCCAGAGTATTTATTCCATGTGCCAGGTTATAAGACTGAAAGAAAAGAGCTATCAAGAAAATGAAAGAATGCCATGAGAAAGTTATGATTATAGGAAGTAGAATTTGTTCATCAGGTTGTGATAACCCAGATCTTTTCATTTTCTGTTTTACAATGGATTCTTTAGAAGCCATTTATTCCTAATGGAAAACAGATCTACTTATTTGTAAGAGGTAGAATGGCTTTTTAAAGCTGGGAAGAACATGCTCCCTTGCTGTTTCATTATTTGTCTTTTGGCAACCACTAATCTATCCCTTCTTCCCCAGCCCATCTGGGATAGGGCAATAAGAGAAAACATTAAATAATATATTTTTTTTGGTATAATGATTGCATATTTTAATTCTAAAGCCAGATAAAGTGAAAGTAATGTAGCAAAACACACTTGGCAAAATGTTTTCTCTATTCTCATGTAAAACATGTGGTAATGAAAAATTTTAAGAAGCCACAGGCAAGACACAAACCTCAGTCTTCCAAACAACAATAGACCAATTGACATTAAGAAAGAATCACTTGAAAAGGTCAAAGAAGCTCCATATACCCACATATGCAAAGGCTCTTCCTTGATGGCATCTTCTATTTTCATGTTTAGCTGTTTAACAGTCCTGTTTGCCAGTGATGTAGGTGAAAAGCAATTAACTATATTTATTGAAGACAGAAGCCATATTCCTCTGGTTTTTTTTTTTTTTTTTGTATGAAGTCTAGCTCACAGTGGTGTGCTTAACTATGTTTCATGAACAAAGGAGCATTCTATGTACAAATTTCCCAAGAAATCAACTAGTATACTAGATAACATCCCAGTCGTCTCATTGCACCTCATTCTGAACACAGAAACAGATGTTGAAACAAACCAAAGAACAGGGTATGGCTAATCCAATTTAGGATATCTCATCAAATCTCAGTTGGCTAATTTGATTTATGACATCACCAAATCTCAGGGTTTATAGTGATGCATTCCAAACAAGTGATAGTGCAGCAAAAAAACAAAACAAAACAAAACACAACAAAAACAAACAAACAAAAAACCTATATCAAGGGCATCCAAAAACCATATTAGTGTTAATAAGAGTTAATGCCACAAGGAGAGACTATGGTCTACTGATCATGGTATATTTCTATACGTGAAATCTCTCCCCCTTGCTTCCTAAATCTTGTTCCTATAGTATCCATTGCTGACCAAAAAGGTATGGACCAGATAAGCATATAAATAAACTAAAGCTGATGGCAGTTGTTATTTATTTGATTTCATATTTCAAAAAGGCCTTTCTTACTGTCTAATGTTTTTCTTGGAGGATTAAAGGTAACAAAGCCTCATGTTCTTGGGAGACAAAGCATCGATTTTTCACAACAGAGAGTCTTGAAAAACCCTGTCAGCAGCGACTAATTAATACAGGTAACCAGAAACCCATATTCATGTTCACACATTCACATATCAGAACGTTAGATGTTTGGGCACTCACTGACCTTCAGGTTGGTATTGTGCTATAATTGTCACTGTCTGTCCAGCCCCCTTCAGTGCAGCCGCAGCCTGTTCATGGGACGCTCCACGCAGGTCAATGCCGTTTACCTAAAAAACAGGAAGCCAGAGAATTCTGGTGTTTCATAAGGCATATCATTCTGATAGAAAAAAAGTTTCCCAAAACTGAGAGATTGTTTAAGATTATGCCACCTGTCTCAAAACCCCTCATGTCCTACTCAGGCATTTGTGTGTTAATGTAGTAGGTTTTACGCTCTTGAAAACTTTTCGTTAGCAGTCACATCAAATTTCATCTTGTGATGTTTGTGCTATGTGGTCTGACCAGGTTGAAGCTTCTTCATATGCCCACGACCACTAGGATCTCAGGGTGTGCATTTAATATGCTTCTGTGAGTTTCCCAGATTTCTGGGGTAGATAGGAGCCTTCAACATTAGAGGAAAGACAGGGTAATAAAGAGAGACACGTAATGTACATAGACAAGTATGTGCTGACGGATTAATAAATTCAGATGAGGTTATGGGGACACTGTATGGAATGGGGCTGGCTGCCCGCCAGAACCCCCTCTTGGTCATATGCCTGTTCCTGTCACCCTGAGCTTGGTTAGATAGCCCTGGGACTTTTTCCAAAATAAACTGGACCGCCCCATTTCTCATGTATAATTCTAACATGAATTCGGACAAAATGAAATAAAGAATGCCTGGAGTTTCTGTTGCTGCTGTTAACTCCCGTTTTGGGGCCTGCGCCAAAGGAGAAACAGAGCATCGAAAAACAAGCACAAAATTCTGCCGAGAGGGAAAATTCATTCTTAAGCCAAATTTAATGAGAAGCAAAAGCTACAATCTTTCTCAAATCAACTCATTCTAAGTCACCACAATATAATTACTGAGTACTTTTCAATGACAGGGCTGTCTGTCTGCCCCAGGACAGGGTGGGGGTGGGGAACGAAGGTGAACAAGCCAAGCCCTAGGAAGCTTTTCTGCTTCAATTGAGCACATAGTTTAAGTCCAGTTTTCTAACCTACTCAGAGGCTTGTTTTTGCACATGATATCAGAATTCTGCTTCCTTTTATTTACAGAGAAGATGGCCACAGCCCATTAAAAAGAATAAAGGAACCGATCAGTTTGTCTACACATAGATTCTTACTTGGCCTCTCATGAATTCTCTTGGGCAATGACACTGGATGGGTCAGGGGTTACTACTCTGTTTCTCAATTAGGCCTGGAACCCTTGTAATCCTCAATACCACATCCTGGTCCTCTCATAAAATAATATTGTTCAAATCTCCTTATTCACTTATATAATTTTCTTGGCCTCTTCCTTGGCTTTCTATTCTGGTGAACTTCTTACTGAAAGCATTGATTACATAGTACGTTGGAAAGTCCCGTGAGCTAGGCTTGGCCAGCCAGTGCCACTCACTAGCTGAGTCACTGTCCTGTCACCAGTCTGAGACTCAACTCTCTCCTGCTTCTCTGAGTTAGACTCAAAGAGCCCTGATTCTAACTGTCCCTTTAAACTATACAACTTCAGATTCAGTCCTTGGAAGACGATAGTCATTTCAGAGATCGTCCAGGCATTGATGAGTCAGAAGTATGACTCAGAGCTGGAAGAGAAAGGAGAAGTAATTTGATCTAGGGTTTTGTCTACAGGAAGCTGAGTGCGTAAGTCATGGACCAAATAGCCTCTTCTTTTGTCAAACAGCTTTTTATTAAAAATAATATATGATCATGGAAAATGAATTCTAATGTTTCAGAAAGGTATATAAGGAAAAGTAAAAGGTCCCTTTACTGTCTGCACTCCCGTGGTAATCACTGTTGGCAGGTTCTTGTGCATACTTCATAGAAATTTATTCTTTGCACATGCAAGCACATTATTTTATTTCTGTTTCTTTCTTACATACTCTCATATATCATTACCTTTTTATTTAAATGCATAGGATTATATCATATATAATTCTATAATTTGTTTTAATTTTGCTTTTCAGTTAACCATATACGTTGGACATCTTCAATATTAGCTGATATTGTTCTACCTTTTTAATGGGAACCTATTCTATGATATGGCTGTACCAGCATTTTTTCCAATATTATCCCTATTGGTGTGATTATAGTTGTATCCAGTTTTTTGCTACCACAAACATGTATGGATGTGTTTCTGGAGGATAAATTCCCTGAAAATACAGGCTGGGGCAAAAGTAGGTTTACAGTTGTGAGAATGTGAAACAGTTTATTTTTGCATTATTTATTGATTTATTATCGTATTATTATTATTATTAATCTAGTTTTGCCCACTCCTGTATATCAAGAGATTTCTTCATTCACATATTATGATATATTGCCAACTTTTAAATATAACTGTGTTCTATTATTCAAGGTAAAACAACTTATTTTACCAGTGGTACAACCCTCATGTTGCTTCAGCATTTTGCTATTATAAACAATCCCGTAATAAATATTATTGAACAGTAAGTTGCTTAATAAAGGATATTAGTGTTAAATTTTGATAGCTATTGCCAAGTTGCCTCCAAAAAGGTAACATTAATTTATACTCCCCAAAATAATATAGAATTGGCTACTTTTTCACACTCTTGTAAAAACTGCACATATACCAATATTTGACCTTTGCCATTTTTATAGGTAGACAATTTTATTTAAAATTTTTGCATATCTCCAATTATGAGGTTAAGCATCTTTTTATATATTTGTTGGCTATTTAAGTTTCTTTTTGCATAAAATGCCTGTTCATTTAATTTGTTTACATTTCATTGGGATAGTTTGTTCTTTTAAAAATTTATATGCATATTAAAAATATTAGTGCTCCATATTGAGCCCTGGCTGGTTTGGCTCAGTGGATTGAGCGTCGGCCTGCGAGCTAAGTGTCGCTGGTTCGATCTTCCAGTCAGGGCACATCAGAGAAGGGAAACTCTGACTCCAAAAAACCTCCGCTGCCTTGCGGCATACCTCTTCAGGGGAAAGGCTAAGGGAGTAAACCCCGACAGAAAATCCGGAGCCGGAGTCCCTAAGGCGCTTTGACGTTGTAGTCAACACCGGCAACTCCTGCGGCGCACCTGAAGCCAAGCTGTATTGACTCCGTCTTTCCCTTGGACCCTTCAGCTGCGAAGAGAGGGGGGGTCTGCTGCATGGGCAACAGCAGACCCTCCATATCACCCTGCCCAGGCTCTGTAGCTTCAGCTTCACTGGAGAGGACACTCCAGTGTCATCGCAAGATGTCGATTCAACACGGGAGGAGACAGATACCGTGTCACTCCCGAGTCGGACTGCACAGCCATTCTCGGCGGTGCAGATAGACTCTTAAGAAGCTACACCATCGTCTCTCCAGACGGACGGCTGCCTCCAGTGCTCCATATTATATAACTATTGCAAATATTCTTACTAGTTTGGTATTTGTATTTTGTGTTATTATATTTTGACTATGTTAACTTTTCCCTTGTATGCTATTTCTTGTCATACAAGAAGTTTAAAATGTTTTATAAGTCACAATTATCACATTTTTTCCTTTTTAGCTTTTGAGTTTTGTATTATATCTTCTTCTTTCTAATATATTTAGCAAATTAGCCATGTTTTCTTTTAGTGTAACCATAGTTTAATTTTTAGCCATTTAATCTTTCATGTATTAGAATATATTTTGGTGTTTGATGTGAGAACCAGGTGAATAACTACCTGTTCTTGGACCTTTCCTTTATAGAATCAAATTTCTACGTCTTTTCATATTCCAGTTATACTCTAAATTTTCCCAACTTAGTGAACTAAGGGAGCATGAAAAAGTAAGAAGAAACAAAAGATTTGGAATCAGAGAGAAATGGTTTGAATCCTGAGTCTACCAGTTATGCCTAAATAACTTGGGAAAGTGACTTAAATTCTTTGAACTTCAGTTTCCTTACCTGTAAAATGGGTATAATACCTACATATCAGGGCTATTGCATAAAATAAATGAGACAAAAAGCCCTTAACACAGACCCTGGTGCAAATAGGCATTCAGCAAATAGTATCTATTACTACTGTATTTCTTCAAAGAGCTGTGATGAAATAAAACCCAATGCAAATTAACCAATAAAAAATATAGTATATGGTTTACTTCCTTTTTTTTTTTTTTTTTTTTCCTTAGGAACACCTAACTTTGGCACTGGAGGGGACTTAGAAACTTTTTCACCCAGCCCTTACACATCAGAGATGATCCCCACTGAAGGAAGGGTCTTGCCCTAAGTCCTATCAGAGTTAGTACAGGGTTGGGACCAGCCAGGGCTTCTCTCTTTTCACTGGAGCAGGTATTCCCTATGATGGATGTGTGTTTGTTTTCCACTGGGCCAGGATTAACCAAATCTTGTTCGTTTTAGGACTTTTTCTACATGGGTCTCCACATTTGTGGTGCATTTGATGCTGCTGTGGCCCTGTTGATTTTCATCCAGGTTTTAACACACATGTTCTCCTTCAGTTTTTCAAACTTCTCAAGGTCATTTTGCTTATTTCTGTCTCTGTGGTTTGAGTTTTTATCGGTAATCTTTGCTCAAATAGCATTTTCAGTGGCATTCAAAAACACAATCATTGACATGACATTTTAAAATATCAGGTGTGACACAGCCTCATATATTATTTCTATTTTTCTGCTTCAATTTGAATTTTCTCTTCTTGAACCATGGACTGGACAATTGGATGCCATTAATTATTGCTGAGATTAATAATGATAGTCATTGTTAACATTAACTGATTATCAGTTGTGCTCATATTATGGTGATATTTATACATTATCTCATTTAATCTTCAGAAGCCTGGGCTTATTTTTCTGATTTTATAAATAAGAAAACTGAACTCAGAGAGAATCACTAACTTATTCAAGGTTAAATAGTTGCAAGAGGTTAAGAATTTTAAATAGTCTAACTGAAACTCTTGAGCTATAACTACCACTTCTTCTTGTTCTTTCTTCAATATCCTAATTCTGAGAGTCTACACCTGTAAGACGCCAGTCCTGAAGTCTGCCTTTCAAGCTCCCTGAGACTGACAGCCCACCATTGGGTGTGACACGCTGGTCAGCTCAGTAACGGGCACAAGCAACTGGGTATAGACATTATGGCCCAGCTTAGGATGATCGATCATGTAGGGCTGAAGCAAAAGGCTTTGGGGAGTCTAGAAAAATCCTATTTGTTGCCATCTCCTTATGTATACAAATATCTTTGGATCATAGAAATCATTAAATTTCATTTGTTATGATATCCTTTTCACAACCAAGTCAGTAATGGATAGGAAGTTTAGGACTTCTAGTTAATTCAAGCAGTTATAGGTTTTTTTTCAGATGCTGTTATGAAGGAGAATGGTGCACCATGTTCAGTCAAACTTTACTTTTTTTAAAAGATGAGGATTATGTTTGCTACATCAGCCACTAGGGCCCCTGGCCTGGGGATCAGAGGTTCCCTGAATAAATAACTCTATGTTCTCTAGTATTTCTTAGTATTACAGAAGGGATAATATCAGGATGAGAGAACTTCAGAAAGGGGGAGAGCCTCTGTGATCTTCTGCACCCACCCATGTGCACCTTTAAACTGATACAACCACGTTATTCATACCCCCGTACTCCCCACTGCCAACCGTGTTGGACTTTCTCATTTCTCTGATTCAGGCATTCCTACATCCTTGCAAGGCTACATTCCTCACCGAGAACACAATTTTTCACACCCTTTTCACCTGGAAACTTCTCTTAGTCCTTAAAGATTCAGTCTGAACTAACTCGTTGGAATAGGCTTCTTTGTGAACAACTAATGGTAGAAGCTTGTTTTACTGGAGCTTGTGTCCCTAGCAAAGGGCGTGGCCAATCGCGGGTGCAGACAACTGAAGGCATGAATGAATAGGCAAGAGACTTAGTGAAGAAGATATGTGCACTACAGTATCCTAGGCCAGTGGTCATCTACGCTTTATGTGACCCTGACTGAAATGACCTCACTCCCTTCCTCACCCCTTCATAGCATTCTCACCAAGTGACAGTTTGCCTCTGCTTGCATCCCTCCAGTGACAGGGAACTCTCCTTTCTAGTCCATACATTCCATTTGGGATGGCTTTTATAAGTGTTATTTTTAGCACCTTGATATTCTTTAATACCTCATCAGACTCAGCTGAGTACATATGAAGTCAATTATGGTAACATAAATGTTCACTATAACTATTTTCCTTTAAGGTGCTCCTAGCATAGTATCTAGAGCTAAACACGGTACTGATATAAATTTTATTTCTTCAAAATATCTATTCTAGCCATTTCTGTTTCCAATTTAAGTGAACCAGAGTGACACATGGACATTGTTGAGCAATTGACCATTCAGTAGAGGACAATGGCAGCTTAACCCGTAAATAAGTACCTGGTGGTTAAGTGCTATGACAAGAAAAGGTCACAATGCTCTGGGACACAGAGGAGGGACCCATTCCAAGGTATGAAGAAGTCTAAGAAGGTTTTCTGGAAGAAGTGGCATCAGAAACAAGATCTGAATGAGTTATCCAGAAAGGACTGTGGACAGAGGAAAGGGCAGAGGAGTAGCAAGAGTATTCTAGGCAGAGAGGGAGGCAGATAGGATGGCGTTGAGGAGAGTAAGGGTATGGGACATCTGGAAAAGAGAAAGTAGTTGTTTCTGAAGGGCAGAGGGATAAGAAAATAAAGCAGAAAAGAGGTGAGAAATGAGGCAAGAGAAATGAAGGTGACGATGTGGATGATGATGATGATGGGTGTGGATCACTGACATGTATGTACTTAACTCTGGAAGGCACTGTCCTCAGCATTTTCTATATACCATTTCCCCTAACCTTCCAAAAGTTCTATGACATAAGAACACATGATAATGCCCATCTCATTGAGAAACCCACTGGGGCAAAGACAGATTAAATAACCTGCCCAAGGTTTCACAGCTAATAACGGCATGGCCAGGAACTGAACCCAGGCATTCTGGTTTAAGAGTCTGCATTCCTAACCATGACACATCACTGTATCTCTAGGATTTGGTGGTCAGGCATGATAAGACATTTTAGTAAATTTGGAGTTTGTTGTGACTGCAATGGGGAACCATTCCTCATCTTGGAATTGAAAAATATTATTTTAGCATTATCACTTACAGCTAGAGAAAATGCAGAGAATATGCAGGAGCCCTGTGTTATTGCCAGCCCTATCAAGAGCCTCCCTAGTTGAATTTGTCCCTTTGGAGATGCTGCTCAGGGGGCAGCACCACTGCTTGTGGCTGCTGAGGTTTTCCATCCCAGCGGATGTCATCTGCCTGCTATGGAAACAGGGCCGTGTGAAGAACACTGGGTTTAAACTTGCAAAGGACAGGATTCAAATCTTGGTCTCCTTACTTACCAACTCTATGACCTTGGGTACTTGAGTAAGTGACTTAACCCCTTTGATCTCTAGTTTTCTTAGATGCAGTAAGAAATGTTAACCCTAATTTTGTTGGGTTGTTGTTTGGATAATTAGAGATAATGCAAATAAAGCACTTAACATAATACTTGGCACACTGAGAAGGTACTCAATCAGTGGTTGCTATTTGTATTATAGCATATCCATTATCTATGAAACCCAGACTTCAGAGTAGCTAAGAACTACAAGTTTAACAGAATTATTAACTGTGAAAAAATAAAAAGGGGTGACCCAGTGGGAAAGGGCTAGATAATTGGCACTAGATTTCAATTAAAATAAGTCAGGTACAGAACACAAGGGACTGTTTCAAGCAAATTATTTCACTGTTGGGAGTCTGGTTGGTATGTGGCAGGGGGACAGCAGGGAAGAAACTGGGGCAGAATCCTAACAATTTCTCTTTTATTCAGAGAGACTAGAGACACTAAGATGAGCAGATATATTACCAATGAATTGAATAAATATAGAAGACGCCATCATTGCTCATGAGGAAAAGAATCTATTTCCATTTTCTTGAAGTGATGTGATGTAGTGAGGTGGAGATTTGGTTCAGTTGCTAACTCGGCCACTAACTGACTTGGGCCAGTGGATAAACTGCTGTGGGAAACGCAAGCTGCCAGGTCCCACCATCTCTAGGGTCCTTGTGATTCAAAATTCAGTGATTTCCAGGGTTTAAAAATAACATCTCAAAAGTGTTTTACACAGTTTTCCCATGTCACATTTCTTACCAAACAAGCTGAAACATAAAGAAACAAATATAATAGAAGCATTCGTATGTATTAACTGATCCTTGTCATATACTTGTGAGGGAAGCAAGGAAACTATACATATCCCATTTGATCCTGAATGGTGAGCAGGTTGGCACAGAGCATGGAGAGAGAGAGAGGAGACACGGTGCTGGAAGAAGTAGGCCTTGAATGCCAAGTTAAGTTTTGACACCCTACCTGGTGTGGCTCAGTTGGTTGGGTGTCATTCTGCAAAATGAAGGGTAGCTGGTTTGATTCTCTGACAGGGCACATGTCTGGGTTGCACATTTGGTACCTGGTGGGGGTGGGGGTGAGGGGCAACTAGTCAATGTTTCTCTCTCACATTGATGTTTCTCTCCCTCTCTTTCTCTCCCCTCCTCTCTGTAAATAAATAAATAACATCTCAAAAAAAAAGTTTTGTCAGTAAGTGGCTAGGAGAGGGCTTTACAGAGACATAGACACTATTTGATCTGTGCTGGGGTGACTATGGCAATAGTGAAATGTTGAGGTTGAAGAACTAAGTAATCAAAAATAGGATACCCATGTGGGAGACTATTGCAATATTACAAATGGTAGATGATGAAGACCTAAACTAGAAAAATGAGAATGGAATTTACAATGGGAAATGGGCATAGACGTGAGAGACGACACAGAAGGAGGTTCTATAAAGCTCTTCTCTTCAGATACCTCTGGGAATCCAAGGGAGATTAAATGATATTTCTAGTGTTGAATGGAAGATGAGAGATGAGAAGGGTGCTTACAGGGAAGATGGTACCATTAATCAAGATGAGAACACAGGGTGAAAGTAGGTTTGGATAAGAGGATAATTCATTTTAAGATACATTGAATTTGTGGTGTCTACTGGACATCTTGCAGGCAGCTGGAAAATATCTGCCTGAAGCTTAGAAAAAGAGTTAATGTTAATAATCATTTTAGTCTTGCTGTTTCTAAACTGAGAACCCTGTTCAGACTAGACCAAGATACAGAAGAGTCTTCTGCAAAATGGATATAATAAGAGTACCCACTTCACGGAGTTGCTGTAAGGTTAGTTAATGCATGTAAAACACAATAGGGCCTGTATATAGAAGGACATATAATTATTAGCTTTATTGACCCCTCCCGTGGCACACACAAAAGATGATCCAGGCAAGTATAAAGTTAACTTAATGAAGACTCAGCAGACCCAAGAGAAGTGCGGGAGTTGTGGGCATTGCGGGAGGAAGCATGGGACTCTGGAAAGTTCTGTCCTAGGAGTCTGGAGTCCGGAGTTTCAGTCCCATCCTGCTGATAGTTTATCTCACTTTGGGCAGGCCCTTTACCTCTCTGGGACTCAGTTTCTGCATCTAGAAAGACAGCCTCATGCTAAATCTCTGCAGTCCCTTCCTCTGCTTAATAAACAAATATATTCCATATGCAGTATGTATTTTGTTGACAACTTGGGTAAAACAAACAGTTCATTCAGCATTAAACTTTTAAGTACCCTCTAGCACATCTCAGAGTGAATGAACTATAAATTGTGTTTGAAGTGGAAATTTCTAATTAAGTTCCCTCTCCTCCTGGAGGCTGTTACACTCAGTGGAGAGTGATAACATTTCTGACAGGAGCTGCATGAGTGCTCAAGACCAGAATCCTGGAGCAGAGGCAAAATGGAAAATTGATATTGGATGTGTACACGTCTTAGCAGTTACAATTAACATCCCTTTTAAATATGGCCTGTTGATGCAAAAAATGGGCATATATTTTTAAAAACCCTTTAAAAATGTTTTGGTTGACCAGAGCATTTATAGAGGGCTGATTATTTTAGAGTCTTTAACTAAAAATGATATGATATAATTTGGCTATCCAAACCCACTTACTACTGGCCAAAACATAGTAAATAACTTTTAGGATTAATGTGTTTGAGTAATCAGGTAACTATCTTTATAAGAATATGGAAAGAAAAAACAGTTGAAACCTTCCTTATACACGTTATACAAGTATAAGACAGTACTAATCTCTCTAGCTCTGATTTTCCCCTTAACGTTAGATTTGTGAATCCATCAGCTTACTTGACTCTCCAGTTGGATGTCTAAGATTTTTCAAACTCATCATGCTGAAAAGCAAACTCTTAATCTTCCAAACTTGTTTCTGGATAACTTTTCTACTTTCAGCAAATAGTAATACTGACATTAACCACTCAAGCCAGCACCTATGTGCCAACCTTAATTCTCCTTCTCTCCCACCTCCCCATGCAAACCATCAGCATGTCTGTTTACTCCAGCTCCAAACTGTATTTCAAGTCCACCCATTTCTCTCCAGGTCCACCCCTGTCCCCCCTGGCCATGCCACCATGCCTCCCGAGGATGTGCAATAGCTTCTTTATTGTGTTCTCAGCTTTCACTCTGGCTTCCCCACCTCCTCTAACTACTTTTGACCCAACAGCCAGAATGATCTTTCAGAGTAGATATCAGACCATGTCTCTCTCTTTGCTAATTTTTTGTCTATTAGCTTCTTGTTGTAACTTGAATAAAATCCAAACAACTCACCATAACCTCAATTAGCCCTTCTGATTCTATGTCTTTCCACTGTCTGCTTCCTTCAGTGTTCTACAGCTTTTGCTTCTCCTAAATCCAACTTCCTCTGGCCTTGGGGCACTTGTAGAAGCTGTATTTCTGACTGTAGCACCCTTCCTTAGATCTCCTCACATTTGATCCCTTATTTTTCATAAGTCTCAGAGTAAAGGCCAGTTCCTTGGAGAGCTCTTTGCTGACTACCGAGTTTAAAGTAGTCTTCCACACTCCTGTTTGTGTCCATGAGTGGGATTACTGGGAAAAGAGGGGTGGGAGATGGTGGAAGAGGGCATGGCAGGTGGGGGGTGGGGGTGGGTAAATATGTACAGATGATGTGTTGTGGAATTGTGCACCTGAAACCTGTATAATCTTGTTAACTAGTCGTCGTCGGCAGCCGTCCATCTCGAGAGACGATGGTGTAGCTTCTTAAGAGTCTATCTGCACCGCCGAGAATGGCTTTGCAGTCCGACTCGGGAGTGACACGGTATCTGTCTCCTCCCGTGTTGAATCGACATCTTGCGATGACGCTGGAGTGTCCTCTCCAGTGAAGATGAAGCTACAGAGCCTGGGCAGGGTGATATGGAGGGTCTGCTGTTGCCCATGCAGCAGACCCCCCCTCTCTTGGCAGCTGAAGGATCCAAGGGAAAGACGGAGTCAATACAGCTTGGCTTCAGGTGCGCCGCAGGAGTTGCCGGTGTTGACTACGACGTCAAACCGCCTTAGGGACTCCGGCTCCGGATTTTCTGTCGGGGTTTACTCCCTTAGCCTTTCCCCTGAAGAGGTATGCCGCAAGGCAGCGGAGGTTTTTTGGAATCAGAGTTTTCCTTCTCTGTGTTAACTAGTATCACTCCAATAAATGCAATAAAAAAGGAAAAAGTCCTCAAATTATCCCTTTCAAAATTGAAGAAAATGAAGAAAAGAAGCATCAAACTTTTCATCAAAGGTAGCAAAGCAATGCTGTATTATCAATTCTTTTTTTCAGAAAAGTTGCTTTCAGTTCTCTGAACTTTTTATCTCAGTTTTATCAACTTAATACAAAATATTACTTTAAGATCATGTCCTAAGTATATGTAAATTTGAACCCTAATAGAATGTGTTTACAGTTAATATAGAAGTTAAAATGAAATCCCAGCCATTATACTTCAGAATTATTAAACTAACCCTTAAGTGATGGGAATTCTTTCTATGTATTTTACTACATTCAATATAACAATAGGCTAAGAGGAAAATATTATTACTACAAATAGAGAACAACCATACATAGCCCTAGTTTGCTTTGGACAGTTCCTATTTACTCCTGTTGCTCTGATCTCTTATCTATGTTAGCACTCATCCCAGATGTTTCATTTTATAACAAATTATCATCATGGTTTACATCATCATCAGCATCAACAGTCATATTAAAATGAGCTGGGATGCTTTCTGTTCAGTTAGTCCTCCCTCCTGAGCATGGCTTTTATGTTCACAACTGTCCTCAAGAAGCTCACCAAATGGTCCTCAGGAAGGACAGTTATTTCATGTATGTAACTGTATTTATAGAAAAAGAGTGGGAGATTGAAGAGGGTAAAGGGGGTCAAATATATGGTGATGGAAGGAGATTAGACTTTGGGTTGTGAGCACACAGGGCAATATATAGATGATGTATTACAGAACTGTATACTTAAAATCTATGTAATCTTATTAACCAATGTCATCCAAATAAACTTAATTTAAAAAGGTATGCCTAAATACAAGGGGGAAGGGGGAAAGGAGAGAAGGAGGGTAAGAAGGGGAAGGGTCTAGTCAGAGAACATGTATAAATGACCCATGGACATGAACAATGGGGTGGGGATTGACTGTGGGAGAAGGGGTAGGCAGGGAGGGGGGAAGCAATGAGGGGAAAAGTGGGACAACTGTAATAGAAAAACAAACCAAAATTTTTAGTGGGGGAAAAAATTAAAAATAAAAGCTAAATAAATAAGCCAGCCACACACACAAAAAAGGTATACATACTTAAATAAATATAATATTTGAAAGATCTTAAAAATAAATAAATAAATAAATAAATAAATAAATAAAGTGGCTTTCCAGCCTATCTTTAATATCCTGTCTTAATTTCTTACAGAACTTAGATCTACCTGATATTTTGCTTATTTATTAACTCATCCACCTCAAGAAATGCTTCCTGTGAGTAGGAATTTTGTCTCTTTTATCTCCAAACCTCTGATACCTGGAACACCATGTAGGTACTTAATATTTCTTGAATTAATAAATTCTTATGACTGTTAGCTCATGTAATTTATTTGAATCAATAAAATTTATTTTACAATCATGTATTGCATATTGATTAAGAGCAAGGTACTGGTCAGAGGCCTTTTTGGAAGGAATTTGTCATGTAGGAGAGAATGGTTGACTAAACTGGACTCAATGGAACAGAATCTTTGAGGGTGGGCTCAAGATTCTTCACTTTTGGTAGGAACAAAATAGACAGGGGATGTTAAGAATAGTATAGTAAAGGGTGAAGCCAAAGAACTTACATGCATGGTCCATGGACATGAACTAAGGAGGATGAAATTGCTGGAGGGAAGGTGGATACTGGCTGGAGGGGGGCAAAGGGAAAAAAATTGGGACAACTGTCATAGCATAATCAATAAAATGTACTTAAAATAATATTGAAAAATAAAAAATAAAACTCTCCCTAATGACAGTTGATCAGTCAGATGTGGGCACCTATTGGACAGAAGTAGCTCTTTGTTCTTCTGTGCAGACTCGCTGGCCCCTCATTCATGCTATATTTGGTTTCAGTCTCAGGTTGTGCTGTGATGTTGCTCGTTTAAAAACTCTCAGCCCTTTTGGGGCTCTATTGCCTATTAGGACTTGGCAGAATGGCTTATACTTTGATATGGGCTAAATGAATGTGAAAACAGTGACCCACACAACCCATGATAGACTCAGTCTCTTCACGCCAGGGTTCTATTCACCACATTGTACTTTGTGCATGGGACTCTGTTGAGGCAACTGTCTCTCTGGGTAGCACGGTGGAGATATCCTTGAAGTCCCCATTCCATGTCTCAGTGCCCTCGAAACACTTGCTAAGGATTCACTCACCCAAGTCCCACAGCTGCGCAGGCAAAGGGTCACACTCTGGGGGGTGAGACTTACATCTGTCCTCAAAGACCTGCTTCTCACCTCACCTTCTGTTCTGGCATGAGGTGCGCGTATGTTTCCAGACTGAAAGATTCCTTTTGGTTAGGGTCAGATTTAAAGCTGAGGCCTTTCCTTGATGGATGGCAGTAATGAAAGCAACCTTCTGAGTTTGCTCAGCATGCCATCCCTTTTGAAATCAGTAGGCTGAGTGCAAACGCTCATTTATTTATTTTT
Organism: Furipterus horrens; assembly: GCF_987537825.1. Classification (NCBI taxonomy): domain Eukaryota; kingdom Metazoa; phylum Chordata; class Mammalia; order Chiroptera; family Furipteridae; genus Furipterus; species Furipterus horrens. Next base: position 61,864,666 of record NW_028327172.1, on the reverse strand, counting down.
TTTTAAAGCTGCCCTTGCTGATATGGCTCAGTGGACTGAGTGCCAGCCTGCAAACTGAAAGATCACCAGTTTGATTTCCAGTCAGGGCACATACCGGGGTAGTGTGCTAGGTCCTGGTTGGGGGTGTGCGAGAGGCAGATGGTCAATATTTCTCTCCTACATTGATGTTTCTCTCCCTCTCTCTCCTGCTCCATTCTCTTCTCTCTAAAACTAACTAAATAAAATACTAGAAAAATAAAATAAAAACTTGGATTTTGTGGTTTCCAAAATTAAACTATCACTGAATTTTATCAACTGTTAAAAACACCATCAATAGGGAACTGATTAAATGAATTACTAAATATCCATACAATGAAATGTTATGCAGCCATTAAAAGCAATGGTATACATATCTAATATTCTGATACTGAAAAATATCAATGATATATCACTAACTTAAAGGAAAAATACATTGCAAACCTGTAGGTATACACAACCCTGGTCATTTAAAAAAGGGTATATGATCTGACAGAGCATGCCTTAAAGTTTAAATAACCAAATGCTAAATGTTAATGGAAGTTTCAAAGGGTTATGGTAGTAAGGCCATGGTGGGCGAGAAATGTTAAAGAGGAGATAAGAGCTTGTATTTTATTTTATAGTCTTTAGTAGTATCTGAATAATTTAAGTGAACATGTATTGCCACAAAGATTTTATTTATTTTTCATGTATATCTTATTGGTTAGGCTATTACAGTTGTCCCAATTCTTCCCTTTCCCCCCTCTGCCCAGTAACCCCCTTCCCTCCAGCAATACCCCCTTTAGTTGATATCCATGGGTCATGCTTATACATTCCTTGGCCTCTCCATTTCCTATATTGCTCTTAACATCCCCCTGTCTATTCTGTATCTTTTCTTATCAACCATGCTTCTTTTCTTCCTTTTTATTTATAGGTTTGAAAGAGAGAGAGAAACACAATTTGTTGTTCCACTTATTCATGCATTCATTGGTTGATTCTTGTATGTACCCTGACTGGGGACTGAACCTGCAACCTTGGCATAACATGAGAATGCTCTAACCAACTGAGTTAACTGCCCAGGGCCTCAAATATGCTTTTTAATCCCTGTACCTTTTCTTCCATTCTCCTCCTTCCCCCTCTCTGCTGATAACCCTTCAAATGATTCCATATCTATAATTCTTTTCCTGTTCTAGTTGTTTGCTTAGTTTGGTTCTTTTTTTTTTAGATTCAGTTATTGGTAGTTGTGAGTTTGTTGTCATTTGACAAAGTATATAACAAGTTTTAACTATTGAGTTCAAGGTTTGTGTTACTTTGACAATAAAAAACAAAGAAGGGCTGGCAAAGCAAACTAAAAATACAGTGATGTTTTGAGAAAAACTGAGTAAATTTGAATAATCATTAGGTATTTATTGAGTGTCTTCTTTGTGTCAGTCTTTATACTAAGTTTTGGGATACATTGGTGAAGAAAGCAATGGCTCTGCCCTCAGTGACTTAAAGTCTAACATAAGTTCTTAACTGGGTATGGAAATGTGGGGAAGGGGTAGATATTTTTTGTTCTTAAAATGTCAGATTTTGGGATCAGTATTGGCATTAATTGTGCAATCCAAGGTATGTTAAATATCCTGCAAACTGTGACAGTGTTACACAAGTGAAAAACTGTCCTGCCAAATATGCAATAGCACCTGCAATAAAAATATTGGATCATAATTGTTTTTAATATAAATATGATAATTCCAAATGAGCCTTAATTAAATTATAGTATAGGTGAAAAAGATTCTTGGTTCTTTTTTTTTCTTTCCTACATAGTTGATGTTTTCATAAGCATTAATAACAGTTTTAAAGAAAGGAAAAAATTGTATCTAGAGATATACCTGTCATATGATTCATTCCTAAAGAATCTAAAAGGCTTAAATAAGATAAGGTGCTAAGTAAAGTATTAATGAGGTCAAAATCCATTATTGCAAGACTCAAACTCTGGCTGCTGCTTGCGAGACTTACCTGATAGCTCCTAAGGATAATGACATTCTTTTGTGTTTGAGCTCACGTGTCTTGGCATCTGACAATTGTCCATAATTACATTTTAGCATGTCTCTTATTTATCCCTCACCTAAGAATAAGATCTTCATCTCACTGCCCCAAAGCTGCCAGGAACCAGGTATTCTGAGTTCAAGAAAATTGTGCCAAGGACTAAAATCCTCTTTTGATAGTTTCATCTGTCAAATCAAGGGGAGGTGAGCTGAACAGATACAAATGCTGTATGAGATGAGAAGTGATGTTTATTCATCTATTTCCCTATGAAAACATGTTTTGCTTTTGTTCTTTCTTATCTAATTTATTACCCTAACTCTAAGTCTTAATGTAGACTATTGCAACAGACCCCCCCCCCCCATTCAACTGTTTATTTGGAAAACTATCAAACAGCAGTAAAAGTGAAAGAATAGTATAATGAACATCCATAACATTTTATTGAGATTCAATAGTTGCTAATATTTTGGCACATTTTTCCTCCCTCCTACCCTTCTACTCTCTTTCTCTGCCTACCTATATCTCTTTCCTTCTCTCTTTCTCTCTAGATATTTCCTATATAACCACATTGCCATTATTATACCAGAGAAAGCTAATGATAATTCTATACCATCCAGTATTCTTATTCATACTTCTTTAATTGACCTCAAAATGTCTTTTATAGATTTTTTTTTTCAATCTCATATCGAATCAAGGTTTACTTATATTTGGTTGCTATTATTAACTTAAAAAACTACCTTCTTTTTTCTTTGATAAAATTGCCATTTTTCTTCTTCTCTTCTTCTTCTTTTTTTTAAAAGGGTTCAGGCCAGATGTTTATAGACTGTTCAACATTCTGGATCTAATTGTTTCTTCCTGACCAGAATCAGGTCAAACAATTTTAGCAAAATCTAGTGAATAACACTGTGTACTTCTTACTGTATCACATTAGGAGGAGGATCAAAATGTGAGGTTGTCTCCTGTTGGTGATACTAAGTTTGTTTGCTTGATTAAGGACACCAGCTCTCCCCAAGTCTAAGGGCACTTTTAGAATGCCACCTTTGTAAATACTAATCTGTGGGGTAATTTTTGAGACCATATAAATATCTTTTTACCTGAAAAAATTCCATTTTAATTTTTTTTTACATCAACTGACTACTATACTTGCCTGAAACACTCATTTCATTGAGGGTTGAAAATAGTAACTTTCGAATTCTCTATTTTTTTCTCAAATGATTAACTGGTATTCTTCTGTGCAGGAGGCCTTTCCTTAAATTATACTATTACCTCCCCATTATGGACTCATGTATTCTTTTTGATGAACATTGTAGTTCATTACTGTGTGGTAGACTTTCATTTTAACTGCAAGACTTCCTCTAAATTCTCTCTCTCTCCCACCCTTACTCCTTCTCTTTCCACTTCTACCACTTTGACAGTCATCTTGTATATCATGGACAATCTACTTTATTTGAAATACTGCTTTTCACAGTTGCACATGATACAGATTCTCTTATTCGTCTATAGTCTTCACTGCTTGTAGGTTACATGAAAATTCCTTATCCTTACCTTTAAGGTCCTCCATATCTAAAATTTATTACATCTCTCTGTAGTTTCTTAAGACAACATATTTTTCTAATGTGAGGAAATATTAGAACTGTTCTTCTTCAATGCTCCCATCTCATAGACCCAGGGAATAAAGTCACTTGCAGGGTAACACAGCGTTTTTGTCACAGAGTAGGAATGGAAGTGCCTGTACTTGGTCCCCTATATTACATATCTCCTCTCCTAAGCAACTCCTCTGCTGGAAGCTTATGCACGTCCCTATTCTAATGCTATTCCTATGGATCTCTTCCTCCACCCTGTTCTGCTTCCTGGATTTTCTGAAGTCCTGATCTTCTGCCATGTCCATGTCAAGTTCTACTTTCCCAGATTGCCTATTGATAGTCTGTGCTACTCATGTGGCCATCAGCTCTCAGTCTGGCAGCATTATATAAATTTTCATCTTCCTTTAAGTGCTTCTTCATTATTTTTTAAAGTACAGATATAATTTGAATTCATTTTAACTAATTAAAACAAAACTGAAGAACAACAATTAAATTGAATATCTCCTTTTTTCTACTCTAACCTTGAGGTAACCACTGAAGATAAATTGAATATATGCTGTCTACACATTTTCCCCTCATACACATAAATAATATCCTCAGCTATATTTCTGATCTCTAGAATAGCATCAGGTATATGTAACTGAGTGAACACAAATAGTTGCAAAAGCACATATATATATATACTTCCATATATGGTTGTTTTAAAAATAGATCATATGACTCATTGTCATGTAATTCACTTTCTTTTTCCATTTAAATTACCTTTTATGAATAATGTCACCAACTAGACTGTAAACCTCACGAGGGCAGGACAAACCACTGGGTTATTCTTCTTGTATTCCGGGGATATGACACAAATTCCCTTCCTCATAGATTATTATTGAGGGTGATTGTAATTACATGTGGCTGATGTACCTTCTCTGAAGAGGTTTTAAGGTTCACAAAGACTCCTATTTTTCTAAAAAAAAAAAAAAAAAGAACTATTAACCAGTGCACCAAATATTTGGTGGCCAATTCCAGTGGCTAATAATGAGAAGACAAACTAGAAAAGGAAGTGATGAGAGAAGAAGTAATGGAAGAGATACACAGGACCCCAAAAAGGAAAGCATCACTTTCCTTAAAGGGCGGATTTTCTATCTTGAATGCTGTCTCTTTGGGGAAGTGCTAGCTGGACCACACAACATATAGCCCTCATTCCACAAGTCAATAATTTTACATACATTTTCTTTCTGGCCAGTCGAATAACTAGAAGCAACAAAATAAGTTCAAAATTCTTCTGAGAAGACAATCTTCCCAAAGTCAAAAGAGTGTGGGAGAACAGCCACCCTCTAGAATATACCACCTCATCACTGCCTTTGTTCTCTCAAACATGTACCAGGACTTCATAAAAGCAGCCAAGGCTGTGCACAGTCTTTTACCATCAGTCCCAAGGGAATACTGTAAGCATCAGAAAATTTTCCATTTACGTAGTCAGCAATGTATTTTCAACCATTTAAGTCTTTTCTAATTACAACCAATTCCCTCCTTCCAGCCCTCCTAATTTAGCTCAGAGAACGTCACTCCCTGCAGAAAACAACTCCCCAGCGAAGTCTGAATTTCCACTGTTAGTTGTTGGAGCTCCAGATGTGAATAGAGTTGAAAAGCCACACTCCCTGAGTTAAAGAACAAACACATCAAGAAATCAGGTTGCACTGCCTTGGTTCACTTCCTTGCACAGAATAAAAGATCAGTAAATAACGGGAAGGAGAGCAAAAGACATTAAGGAGAACAAAATTGAAAAACGAGGGAATAAAGAGGGAAGGGATGTCCAGTCCTGGTCTCTCGGGGCTGCGCCCTTCAACCCCAATTGTCCAGTGCAGGGGCCAACCCCTCTCAGTCCCTCTGACACCTTGGATGTTACAGAGAGCTAATAATCTCTCCTCACCCTGTCCAGCGTCTTAATCATATCAAAGCCTTTTACATCCCTGTGGCCAAGTTCAGTGCCTCCTCACCCAGCTCGATTCTTGAGCGTACGTACTTCACTCTGCACTTGGGGCCAGGTACATGAAAGACATGCTGTAGGCTCTGCCACATCTTGTGAGACCCACCAGCATTAAATCAATAAGCACGAGGACAGGGGAAGGAGAACCAGCATTGGGGGCGTACTGAAACCCAGACCTCAAACTCTCAAATTCTATTCTCTGCTCTAACCATTGCCAATATCAGAATAAAATATATTTGACTATCCCTTGCTGTTCGTGGCCCTGGGAGTTCTGTGGAACTCAGACACATAATTCTGGATTCTTTAAAATTTCTTTCTCAACTTTTTAACATTGCATGCAGCTTCCTCTTGCAATTTCCTTGTCAAACACTTAGCCATCTGGAAAAGTTACCACAAATCCTGGCCTGCAGAGGTGGCATCCCTTGATCACCAGACACCATTTCCGGCTCCCCTCCCCGCAACAACCTCACCCCTAGGTCTCACCTCTGTGGTCCTCTTCTGATCTCTCTGCATCTGCATCTGTGACACATTCCCTTGCTTCTCCCTTCCTTACTTTTCCTCTGCTGCTGTCTGTTCCCTCCTCCTGCTGCTGATCTCTCTTGTCTTTCTTCTGCCCCCTCCCTCTGACGGATCTGTGATCTGCCTCAACTTTCTGCTCTATTCTTTTTTCTTCTCTGGTTGATTTCTCCTGCTCCGTTGGAAAGTCAGACTACCACCTACTGTGTTTACTGCCTAACACAGGGTTTCTGGAGTGGTGTTGCCCATTTGAAGTCTAAGCTGACTGGCTGTGAGAGAGCTATAATTATGCTAATAAAAATGAAAAAGTGTTTTCATTCCATTAATACAACTAAAACATTGGGTTAGCTGTCAAATATAGGCAAACCCAAGGAGCTTATACTAGAACTGAGATAAAATGATCTCTGCTTGCATTTTGAAATGTCATCTCTGGCTGTCTTGTTTGTATTTAATGCTCTGTGACTCTAAGTCAAGGACAAGCCTTAAGCTAGAGTTTTTCTATGGTGAGGTTCAGGAGAAGCCCCCTAGAGTTTATAGGGCCCTGGAGCTGCTGTATAACTTAAAAAAAAAACAAACAAACAAACAAACAAAAAACAACCCACTTATTTCTTTGTCTAATGTGGATGCCTTGCTGCATATCAAGGAACTGATTGAATGTTCAGACTCCTTCCTAACACTGTCATTGCAAGCTGAATGTTGTAACTCCAAGTTGGCTTCCCCATCTGTCCCTTGTTCCTTAATTAGCACCAGTCAGTCAACAATAGCTTAACTTTGGGCTTTGGGGTGTGTGCGTAGCTCAAGGTTTACATCACCACCATGGTAACCTCCATTTGTTAACCAGCCTTGCAAACAATTCATTTGCTTTTCAAAGCATGAAAAGATCACTGTGTTGACGCAACTTTAGTATGCACCTCAGATACAAAATATAGGGTTAAAGAAGCACTTAGGGGAAAAGTCACACTGGAGACATATAAAATGACTGATAGAAAACCATGAATATCATGTTAGATTATAGATGATTATGTATACCTAGCACTCATATATAGGAAGTGCATAAGTTGTAAATATGCTTCTTCTCAAAGTTAGGTGTAATGAGAAAGTCAGGTAAACTAGGAAAAAGACGTGGCTTTTTCTATGAATAGGGCACAAGATAAATGTACATAAAAAGCATAAAACACTACGACAAAGTATGGATAATTTGTACGATGTGTTTTTAGGATAACATGTAAAAAAGGTGTATGTTGTATGTATAAGAAGCCTTTTTTTTTTTCCCCCTGTTTTGCTGGCTTGTGAGTGTTTGGCTCCAGAGTTTCCTTTCAGAAACACCAATCCACCTGAGGATTAATAAATGGTTGGTTCCCAAAGCAAAGAACTTGTATTTGGCTTTTTGCCATCTAGAAATTCCTGGCTAATATTGATCTCTATCAATTGCTATATGCAATAGAACAATTAACTTAAAGTAAATTTTTCTGCAATTATTTATATGCATGTATATGTATATTTAAATACACATATATCCTATGGCTCAAACTATAAATAAATTAGGATAATTCAGTAATTTAGGTTAGTGCTTTTATGTTCCAAAAGGAGGCAAAATTCAGGAATAGGTATATTTTAGAGAATGCTCAGTGGATATAACTCTAGCTTCTGTTACCAGTTGGCTTTCCTTAACTTATTACACAAATACTGTGCAAAAGAGTCCATGAGGTGCCATTCATAGTTATGATCCCCTGATTCAATCATGATGTTAAAAAATACATATACGCTGTATGATGTTTAATTTTGCAAAGAGCTAGGTAACTCTTCTGCCTCCTTTCATTCATCTACTCATTCAAACATTCATTCTAGAAGCATTTATTTGGGAGTTACTTTGTTTTAGGTCTTATGACATAGCCCAAGGATGTCAAGATTATTTAGACACAGCCTCTGTTCTTGAGGAGCTCTTGGTCTATAGGAGGAGCTCCTATTTTATAGAATTTCATCTCAAAGGCCTAACTGCAGAAAGTCAGTTTCTTGCAAATAACTCAAAATGTATGCATAATATTAAATGCTGATGATAACTGGTGTTTCATTTTAGGGAATCCTTCCTTCCTTTGACCCACTCTTCCTCCCTCCCTCGTTTCTTACCTTCCTTCCTCCCTCACTCCCTCCATTCCTTCCTTCCTATTTTATTATCTCTCCCTCTCTGCTTCTCAAGTTTCTATTTCTCTATCAACAGGGACAGTGTGATAGAAGGGAACTTGCATGCATTTTGACAAACAGATCTGGGTTTAAAATTTGGGCACTGTCTCTTATCTGCTCTGTGATCTTGAGCAAGTTACCTGCTCTGAGACTCCATTTTCACATCTGTGATATAATGTAATGATAGGAATATCTGCTTCAATGGTTGCAGAGCTAAAGTGAGGACTGAAAAAGATGACAAAAACAAAAATCTCTCAATGAACAATGGCTATTGCTTTCAATATTAAAATTTGAAAAATATTCATCCTTTTTTAAAAAAGGCCTGAACCTTCTGAAGACTGTTTACACACTCTTATCTATGGCTGTAACCTCTACCCAAGAGTTCCAGGACAAAGACATCTGTGAGGATTCTGTGGGTACTAGATAGATAGGAATCCATATTAATTTGAACTATACCAAATTGCCAGTGTTAGAGTTGACCTACAAAAGTTGCAATTGCACATGGTTAGACCTAGTACTACTGCTGAAACAACTGAAAGCAAATTTCAATTTTGCACTTTTTAATGTGAATGGCATGTAAAATTAAAGAATAGTTTTTTTGTTTATTTCTTTATTTCCTGGTTAAAAATATTTAATGAGTAAAATCCATTTTATTTGCTTTTAGATTAAGGAAAAAATGGTTAAATATTTCTACTTGGTTCTTTTTTCCAGAGTAGTTTTAGAAGGCTCAAATTTGAGTCTGACAATGTGAAAATTTCAGCCTTACACAATGGGCTAAGGAATATTAAAATCCATATTTATTGTTGGCTATTAAAGAAAAGAGCAAATCTTTGACTATTTAAAGAGAACAGCATTAAGATTGCCAATTAATGAGCTGAAACTTGTTCTGACTGTGACACATTACTGAGCAAAGATTAGAGGAAATTAGTATAAAGAGAGAAAGAGAGACTTTTTTTGGCTATATATGTGGGAAAAAATGGAGAATTGGGAGTGTGTAGGAGAAGTGTGAGTATATGTGGGAGAAGAAGTATTTAAAATGTCCAAAGAAAACTAAAATGAAGCAGAAAAATGTACACTGGGACATGGCTTTTCAAAACCAGCTATGCAGATAGGTACTTCTAGCCTTGTCATCAGAGCCCTTTCCTAGTAGCTTTTGAGCTTCCATCTGTGCTGTCTACTGGGCTGGGAAGCCTCTATCACCTTTGCCTTGGGAAGCCCAATTCAAATCTGACTTCTTCTATGAACTTCTTCCTAGTAAGCAAACGGCATTTACATCCTCTATCCTGAAAACTAAGAAAAGTAATTCTATTTTTTCCAACTCCCTGCTCCCAGGGGCTCTGTGAATAGTTTATGTTTGTGTTTAGAAGTGATGTGTGGGCTAAGAAATAAATCCATCCATCTGACATGGCCTTAAAACCATTTTGTCTACATTTATTGAATGCCTACAAATGTGCCAGAGGCTGTGCCATGTATTGGAATCAATGAAAGAAAGACTTGGGTTTGCCATAACAGAGATCACAGCCTCATAAGGTGCAGAAATATACTCATTCTATAAAAGGCTTAACTATGTCTCTGAAAGTCTTTCCTCATAGGGGCTCTTGGAAATCCTATAATTCTGCTATTTGAAATTCAGTGCTTTGGCTTTAAGGTTGTTATATACTAACATCTTGCTATAGATGGGATAATGCATTGCCTTTTTCCTGACATTCAACTTCAGTATGAACTGCTATATCTGATCTATCAAGAAATAGGATTTCATTGAGGGCAGAAAAAGAGCATGAGGACATTCGAGTCCTAGGTACACACAGAGCATGAGGAAGGAGCTGTATCAGAGGTCAGCTTTCACCTGGCAGGGGCAATGTCATTAGGTTGAGGAGATGGGGCAACTACCATAAGAAAGGCTAATGCCTATTGCTTTTGGAGTTTGAGGCTGGCTCACAGGGCTGTGAACTTTTTGTCTCCTGGTGGCAGTGCTAAAGAAGGTAGGGCCTCCCACTACCTACTCTGTGTCAGGTGCCGTGCTGGATGTTCTATACACCCTGGCACGTTTAAGCCCCATAACAATCCTTTGAGGTAGAGGTCAGCCCTATTTTATAAGAGAAGACTCAATTCAAGGAGGTTAAGTGCTTGTTCAAAGGTCTCACAGCTAGTTAGCAGTAAAGCAGTGGTCAAACCTTTGGTTCCAAGGCCACCATTTTTCCTTCTTGGGAAATAAAGGAATCAATCAACCTTAAAGGCTAAATGTTTTTCCAAGGGAAATAATTTTGAATAGAAGTCCACTTGATGATCAGTTTATGACATACCAGATGAAGATAACTTGAACATTATAACAAATTTTAATGTTTTCAAGAGTAGAAATACTCTTAATAGGATCCTTTGATATTCAATAAAAAATTTTATTCATTGCATGAATATATTCTCCCAAGCCCCATAAATCCCAGTGGTTGGCCCTGGCTGGTGTGGCTCAATTGGTTGGAGCATTGTCCCATACATCAAAAGGTTAGGGGTTCGATTCCTGGTCAGGGCACGTACCTAGGTTATAGATTTGATCCTCGATTGGGGAGCATATGGGAGGCAACTGATAGATGTTTCTCTCTCACATTGATGTTTTTTTCCCTCTCTCTCTAAAAAAATCAATAAACATATTAAAAAAAAAAAATCCCTGTGGTTGGTCAGCTGGCCCCTGCTTGAGTAATTGCAATTGAGTGAAATGAGACCCTATCACTCTACGCTCTGGACTTAGCACAGTGAAGACTCAGAATAAATTCTCAATAACACAAGAAAATGGAGATTTGGTGAGGCTGAGTGACTTGCTCATGATTACTTAGGTGTTATAAACAGAATTTGAAAACAAAACTGTCAGATTCACTAACTTTTGCTTTTAGCTTGTGCCTCTTTTGATTCTGATAAATTTTCTGGGGCAACACAAAACAAGTCACTATCCACTTCTCTGTTTCCAGCTTTTAGGGTTTCAAGTTTATTCAAAAGCTAAACACAGTCCATCCCATATCTACTATCTCTTCTTTAATAGTTTTAGAATGGTAGGTTTAAACAACTTTAAAGTTTGAGCTCCTTCTGAATTTCCCAAAGTGTTTCTGCACTTTTTCAAATGGACGTCCTCTTCAGTGTTCAGCTTTAGCTTTATAAGGTCTGTAAGACTATTCTCTTCCAGGATACAAGGAATACTAAGGAATACTTCATTTATTCAATAGAGGCTCTTAATTAAGGTGGAAAAATAAATGTCCCCTTCTAAGATTTTACATTAAATCAACCATAGATAGGCCAATGGTCCAAGATATCGTCGTCGTCGGCAGCTGTCTGTCTTGAGAGACGATGGTGTAGCTTCTTAAGAGTCTATCTGCACCGCCGAGAATGGCTGTGCAGTCCGACTCGGGAGTGACACGGTATCTGTCTCCTCCCGTGTTGAATCGACATCTTGCGATGACGCTGGAGTGTCCTCTCCAGTGAAGCTGAAGCTACAGAGCCTGGGCAGGGTGATATGGAGGGTCTGCTGTTGCCCATGCAGCAGACCCCCCCTCTCTTCGCAGCTGAAGGATCCAAGGGAAAGACGGAGTCAATACAGCTTGGTTTCAGGTGCGCCGCAGGAGTTGCCGGTGATGACTACAACGTCAAACCGCCTTAGGGACTCCGGCTCCGGATTTTCTGTCGGGGTTTACTCCCTTAGCCTTTCCCCTGAAGAGGTATGCCGCAAGGCAGCGGAGGTTTTTTGGAGTCAGAGTTTTCCTTCTCTGATGTGCCCTGACTGGAAGATCGAACCAGCGACACTTAGCTTGCAGGCCGACGCTCAATCCACTGAGCCAAACCAGCCAGGGCGTGGTCCAAGATATACAGCCTATCATTTTAATATTCTCACAGGCACTGGCAATCACATCTTTGTAGATGATTTCCCACTGCTCAGGCTCTCGATCAGTTCCCGCATATCTGAGTTCAGATCCTTCAGAGGGATACCAGCAATGTTAGCTCCACTTCACATAGGAACACTTGAGGCTCCATGCACTCCAAGGATCTACCCTTGACAGCTTTCAGAGTAGTTCAAGTGAAAACAGGCTGTCAGCTACTTTCAATAACACAGTTTCGGGGCAATTCACTCAGTTTTCAGACTACATATACGAAATTGTTCACTGGGTTGGAAACAACAATCCGTGTGTAGCAGACACTGTATTGGGTAGCACTGGAAATCATTAATTTAAACATGTCCATGATTCACTGTATTAAATTAAGGCATGTTTATCCTTTTTCGTGGCATGCACCTGTTGTGATAATCACTAAATTGGTGTTTTCAGTGACAAGGCAATCTTTGGTGGCAACAGTGTTTGGCATTTTCATGAAAGGACTGCCATGTTTAAGATCCACTGTCCCACCCTTCCATTTGCTTCATCAACATCCACGAAGGCATGTTCCTCACTCAAGCCTTCTAATAAAATGGTGATAGCACAGGCTGTGCCAACGGAACCAGTTCTTATAATGGTGACCTTGTCGTAATGAATGACCTCCTCGGAAGTGGAATTTCTCATACATTCACGCTTGACAGTTGTCATCTTGGAGATTGGGGTGAAGAGCCCGTTGAGCTGAGGGAGGCTTGCCACCTACAGGGTCACAGAGCCACTCCAAGCGAGGGGCGCCTCCTCCTGCAGCACACACTCTGTAGCTGGTCTGCAGGGATGCCCAGCTCAGGTTGGCTGACCCAACAGGCGACAGGCGGAGGAGGAGACTGAAGGCCAACGCATTGAGAGCAAAGGAGGATGCCGCTGCGGGTTTTTGCTTCCTGTCACCTGCCAGCACAGCTGTGCAAGCTGCGCCCACCTCGCCTGGGCCTCACCAGGGTCTGCAGACAGGACCTCTGACATCTGCTCGACTGTGTCAGTCAAGGAGCTTCTTCTCTAGTGATCGAATCCTAGAGTGGCCATTTTATAAACGCGTATTGGTTTCCAGATTCCTGGGATTATTAGGTGTTTATTTGTAGTGTGTGCCGAGTCAGACCTACTCTTTCTGACCCCGGAGCCAACACGTGTAAGCATTGTTTTATTGAACTCCATCTCCCTTGATCTCACTCTCTTCAGGACACCCCATTTCCCGTTTCACCCCCTAATGTATCAGATGCATTATCCTAACCTGTTGCTTCTTGATTCCTTTATAAAAATGGAGCAACTAGAATGAAACATAGAATCCTAAGAAGTGTCTAACAGGTGTGGGGTCCAGAGCGTATCTTTTCCCTAGGTACATTTCTGTAAATAAATTCTAAGCAGGTATTTTGGCAGGATCATCCGATGGCCACCTTGTGGTCACCTAAAACCAAAAGATCTCTTAAGGAGTCGCAGCAATGTATCTCCATTCTAAACTGCTGCAATTCACTTTGGGAAATGTATTTTTCCAGACTGTGTGCTTTAACAAGAAACTCTGTATGCCTGGAAAATGCAAGCAGTCAATAGGTAATTATTGGGCTTGTGCCAATGCCAACAGTTTGCCTTCGTATGACTACTTAGTTTTAATAGCTCTAAATGTCACTGGTTTAGTATGGTGACTGCCAGAGGGAAAGGTTGTTTGCGGCAGGGAGGAGAGGGTAAAGGTGGATAAAGGGTGGTGGAAGGAGACTTGACTTGGGGTGGTGAACACACAATACAGTGTACAGATGATGTGTTATAAAGGTGTACCCCTGAAACCTATGTAATTTTGTTAACATATGTCACCCCAATATATTAAATAAAAATAAAGATCAGTGTTTTTATTAGAAAATGGGACAATAATATATTTCCTGCTAGTTTTGTGGAAGGTTCAAATGAGATAGTGCGCAAAATGTAAGTGGTGTTGTTATCATAGATAATATAGATTTTAACACCACATTAGAAAGGTAATTATAACTACCAAGACCATAATCACATAAACTACAGCCTAAAGATCTTATAACTATCCCAAACATTAGATCATCTGTTCAGATTAATCATAATTTTTTTTTTTTTTACAATTCTATTTTCCCTTTACAAGATGTTCAAAGTTTGCTTTCATTGCCCTCTCGTGGTTGCTATGCAGAAGACATAACTACTGTTTTACATTTGTATTTTGGGGATGCTTGGCAGTCTTATAAATATTCTTTAAATATTGTTAGGTTATATACATTCTTGTCAGTTGGTAACCCTTCAAGGATCAGCCTATAAGGACAGTGCCAACCACTATGCCTTGCATAAAATAGATGTACCTCATACAATGACAAGTATGACTGGCGGTGCATTGTTTTATTAGGTTTCCACATAGAATCTACTGACTTAAAATAATAATCTAAGTTTACTCATTTATTCATTAAATATTTATAGAATGTCTATTATACATCAGGCCAACAAGAGAGACATTTTCCTGGATTAAAATCTCATGAGGAAAATGGCTTATTAAATATATCATTACAAATAAGCATGGTAAATGCTGTGATAGGGCAAGTACTGGGCATAAGTGCATTAAGAAACCCTGACCTGGAGGAATTTCTGTGTGCTTTTGGGAGGGTGAAGTAGAATTTAGAGCAGGAATTTAGAGTGTGTAACAAGGAATCTGAGATCTGAAGAATAAATAGGAGAGTTATTTAGGAGAAGATGGCAGGCTTGGGGAGAGTGTTTGAAGGAGAGGATGCCATATTCAGTATCGTTAGATAATGGAGAAAGGGGGGAGTTTTAAAGATGAGGTTGGAACTTTTTAAAAAAAGCTATATTAGGGAATTGAGACTTTAGCCTGATGGTTAAATTATAACCTGTAGACTCTGACAATGCATGGCTTCAATTTTTATTTTTTTAACTCCTATTATTTAAAGGGAAAATTTTTAGTTATTAATGATAAAGTAATTGTTCAAAAAAACTTTCAGGACTTCCGGCTAAGATGGAGGCTTAGACGGACGCGCTAGGTCTCCCTCTACAACTAGAGAGGAATACAACTACTTCAAAACAAAGGATAACTAGAAATTCCAGAAAATAAAACTACACGGAAGCCCAACATATGAAGTTATAAACCAGCGGCGCCCTTTGGGCAGGTAGGATGAGCGAAAGGGGGCGGCGCTGTTTGCGGTCGCACCTGGGACAGCGGCAGGGAGAACAATCCCGGCTGCAGTCGAACCCCCGGCAGCTCGCGACCCCAACGCTGGGGAAAGCAGCCACCACATCGCCTTGAACAGTGAGGCCCAGGGGGGCGGGAGGACGGATCCCAGTCTCCTAGCGGAATAACTGTGTGAATCCATCTTGGACCCCCGCCCCCAAAGAAAGCGCCACAGGGCTGCGAAATAGGTCGCGGACAGGCACCGGTCGCTGGATTGTGACGACAAAGCACCACGGCACAGCAAGAAAGGTTGCCGAATGGCGCCGGTCGCTGGGTCTTTACGAGTACACAGGCACTGCCCCCTACAGCCGGCCCAAGAAAACAAAACGCATCTGTCAAAATGAGGCAGACAACTATAGAAATCCCGGTGGCACAGCTCACCAGGCAACAGATGGAGAACCTGACAGATGAACAGATAAGAAACCTGTCAGATGCTCAGTTCTGGGCCATTGTTATCAGGTGGCTTACAGAATTCACAAAAGATCTGGAAAAAGATGAGAAAGAAGCGAAAAACACTCATAACGAAAGGAACAAAACCACATACGAGACAGATGGTGAGGAAATAAAATCCAGAGTTCATTTCAACAAACCGGAATATGGAGAAGGAACAAGCAGTCAACCAATGCAGAGAGAGGAAATGGGAAGCAACGATGAGAGGATCAGAAACCTCTGGGACAGCTATAAAAGACCCAACATAAGAATCATTGGTTTGCCAGAGAGCGAGGAAGATGAACTAGAACTTGAAAAATTGAGTGAAAATATAATAAAGGAGAACTTCCCAGACTTGGGGAAGGAAATAGACTTACAGGTCCAGGAAGCACAGAGAGTTCCAAAAAAACTGGACCCAGGGAGAACCACTCCAAGACACATTATAATCAAAATGTCAAAAATTAAAGATAAAGAGAGAATCTTAAAAGCAGCAAGAGAGAAGAAAAGAATTATGTACAAAGGGGTCCCAATTAGACTATCAGCTGACTTCTCAAGGGAGACCCTGCAGGCAAGAAGGGACTGGCAAGAAATATTCAAAGTAATGAAAATCCAAAACCTACAACCACGAATACTCTATCCAGCGAAATTGTCATTCAGAATAGAAGGACAGAGAAAGTGTTTCCAGGACAAAATAAAACTGAAAGAGTTCATTAGATCCAAACCACTGATATATGAGATGTTAAAGGGACTGGTTTAGAAAAAGGAGGATCAAGACAATGAAATCTAAAATGAAAACTGCATCACAAGAAACAACAGAAGCTAGGGAATTGAAACAAAGGCAAACTAAACAGGCAACGAGACTGGAAAAAGAACTATAGGTATGGGGAACATATTGGGGGGAGGTCAACAGGGAGGAGGAATGGGGAGAGGGAGGGAGATGATATAGGCATTAAGGATCATGGTAGGAGGGAATGGAATAGACAGGGAGAGGTTGAGAAGAACTGTATGCACAACTAATGGACATGATCTAAAAGGGGGGGACAACTGGAGGGAGGGGGGCCACCGGGTGGAGGGGAGAAGAGGGAAGGGAAATTGGCACAAATGTAATATTATAATCAATAAAACACATTAAAAAAAAAACTTTCAGAGCCTCCTTTTTATCACCCAAGTTTCTCTCAAACACATACAGGGGTGGGCACAAGTAGGTTAACAATAATACTAAATAATGAAATAATTAATAAATAAATAATAATAAACTGTTTCATGTACTCACAACTGTAAACCTTCTTTGCCCACCCCTGTACATTCCTACCATGTTGGAGCTGGGAGGGACTTTGAGATCCTAAGATTTCCTCTTTTTACTTTACTGAGAAGTGAGGGCATCAAGAATCTCCTCAGGATGTATCGAGTGTCTGTGCCTGGAAACTTTTCCTACCCATCTAGAGCTTGGAGTCCCAGGCCTGGGATTCAGGGGCTAGGTGGTCTCCTCTATTTCACATCTTGTTGGCTTGGACTGTTCAGGATCCCTGAGCATCCCGACATTTCTCCTCTGCACTGAACTTCATGCTCTTCTTCATTGTGGCCGGATGAACAGACGGTGCAGCTTAGAGCCGAGGATTGTATCTGGGAGAATCTTCCCATTCCTGAGGAGAGCATAAATCTTCCCCAGATCAGCAGGCTGGGTTTTGCCTCTTCTATGACACTCCCTTGCTACAAGGGGCTTGTACAAGCATCTTAAGGATGTAGACACAGCTTGGTCATGACTATATCTTTATTGCAAAATAATATGAGCACTGAAAATGCCTGTAAAGTTTATTGTTGACAGCAATGGGTGGATAAATGAACAGAGTGGGATATCTTATTTCCTAACAGAAGGTTTAAGTAGATGTTACAAAGGGAATGAAAAGTATATTATCTTAATAGTAGGCATTGGAATTTTTCTCAAGGAAGAAACAGAACTTAGAGAGTCTTTTACAAGTAAGCAAAAATGATAGTTGTACTATTTAAAATAAAAAATAAAAAATACCCAAGAATTTAAAATAGTAAGAGATTAGAGAAAGTGAGGAGGGAGGAAAACAGGGAGAAATCAGGGCAGAGTGGGACAAGTGCCGAAAGAACTTGAAAACCAGAGAGAGATATCTGATGCTGAATTTAAAATGTTTTACATGTTTGACACAGATCACTTCCATCTTTTTGAGTATTAAGAGCTGCCTACTACTCACAGAGGAGATGCTAATGGACACACAATTACATTATGTTAGATACAAAAAGGGGCTTTTCTCAGATGTTCATGATTTCAGGGACACCTGACTCATGTCCATATATGCTGAATATGAAGGCAGATCAAAGAGATGGAAGAAAAGTGCAGCTTCCTGTCTCCTTAATTCTATCATACATATGTGAGTAGAATAATAAAAATATGTGAAAAAAATAGCGATATTTTGTGCACTTATATTGCACATGAAATATGAGAGATATTGAAAATTAATGTTTTTGTAGTTTGGATCACAGCATAATTTCTAACCCGGTCCATCAGGAAAGTTTTCCTCCAGGGTAGATTTTGAACATGGAGAAATAACAAGCAATTACATTAGATGGAAGATTAACTGTTGATTCTTCACTGACCCCTCTTTCTTTTGCTCAAGCAGGAGAACCATTCCATCAGTCTATGTTCAGAAAGGAGCTCTCAAGCCAAGCCATCTTGGTTCTTAGGTCTCCTGGTTGGTTCTCTGAACTTTGTCACTTGTAAAATGGGACTCTCACAATATGAGAGAGACAGACAGAGAGACACAGAGAGAGAGAGAAGGCAACAAAGCCACAAATTCTACTTTCAGATTTGAATTCACCTTTCATTCCTTGAATTATATTTTGAAAGTCTAACATTATGATACCAACTGTTTTTAATACTGTGATCAAATACAGTCTGCAGCATAAAAGATCAGCCGACATACCGGACACCACTGGTACACACAATTCTGTGAAAAATCATTTACTGCCATCTTGTGGATTGCCAGGAAATAACCTTAGTCACAATGTGCTATTTATTGTGCTAGGTACCAGATCTGTAAAATCTTGCTTAAGAAAGAGTTCACAATCAAACAAAGGATCTGAGAAGTGTTGCAGCAAATAAAGACATGTTATTAAAGCATTTTCTAACCTTATTTAACTGGGAAACTTTTTTCCCTGGAATATGAATTACTATCCAATATTGAACAATACTTTTAGAAATTCTGCCTTAAATTAATCCCCAGAAAAACTCAGGTAGGCATTTCATTTGGAAGAAGTAATATTTTCACATTGAAATCTTATTTGCAGAGCTCAGGTGGTACAGCAGAGACAGTGCAACCCAAATGCTGAAGACAAGAAGTATCCTACTCTGTCTGGAAAGATCCTCATCAAATAGGAGTGTAACTTCAGGAGGGGGCAATGGAGCATTAGATAAAGGATATATTTTACATACAACTTATCAACCTATTTCTTCTATAAAACCAACCTGCAGATAAAGCCTCAGGATAGCCTCAGGAGGGGAGGCAAACACATACACTGGGTATTTCAATAACATGGAAAATGCTAATATTAAGTTCTGGGGGCCACGTGGACACAAAAGAGAGGCTATCCTTACCCAGTCCAGGAGTATGGGAAGACTTCAGGAAGAGAAACTTCCCCAAGAAAGAGGGCCCTGAGAATGCAGGACCACTGGAGAATTGGGGATACTGTAAAATGACTAGCATTTCTTGAGTCCGAGCTTAGCACTAAGTATGAGGCTGGATAACACAGTATAATTTTATTGAATCTTAACAACAGCCTTGTCAGGTTGAAGGCTCAGAGAAATTCAGTAATTTGCCCAAGATGACTCAAATGATCAGCGATGACAGTGGTATTTGGACCACCATTGTTTCTGATTGTAAAGCTATTCTTTTCTGCAATTCCAGCCTTAAGAAAGAAAATTGAATCTGGCAGTTTGCTTATGTCTGAAGCTGTCTGCGCTTGTAAGTTCAGGTAATGAGGGAAACCTAAATGCCTGAAATCGTTACAGGGAGACACACAAGCCACCACAGGAAGCCATGATACACAGAGACACTAAAGCTGAGGGGACTTATAAGCAGCATCTAGAACCATGGAAGCTTCTCTTGGGGGCAAGGACTGTGTCTCTCCCATTTCTGCACCCCATTAATTAACACAGAACCCAGCTACTAAGCAAATGTTGAATGAATGAATGAATGAGTGAATGATGAGATATCTTTGCCCACCTCTCTGAAGGGAATCTTAGGGCTTCTTTCAGTTGCATTCATTTAGATTCTTGGCTCAGAGGGCCCCTTCTGTCCTGAAAATTCAGAGTATCTTAAAGCTCTTATCTCTTTGACCAATGGAATATATATTTCCAAATCAGATAGATTCTTTCCTGTTGACTAATAGGAATTCCCGTAGATCAAGAAAATAGTAAATAAATACTCTACACATATTAAATGCTAAATACATGATGTTTGTTTAAAATTTGTTTGCAATATATGTTCTTCCTCCAAAAAGATGTTTGGATGATGGAGTCCCTATACAGGCCTCAAAAGCTAACACTTGATCCTGAGCCTTCTCCATGCAAACACTGAAGATGAGCAATGATAGAGGACCCTCCGATAAAGGGAAACCTTGCATAGAGACCTCAAGTTCTAAGGAAGGAGTGATCCTCAACCAAAAGTGGACTGACTTTTGGTTTTGTCTCAGACTAATTTATTTTGGTAGCTAATTCCTGACAACTCTTATATTTGCATCATCGTTTCTATGTATAAAGCCCCTTTCTGTGGACATTAGCGCCTTTGATCCTTACTGCATGTCTTCAAGACAGCCAAGAAGATGATCACCTGGCCATGTTTATGTGGTAGGAGATGAAGAGTTCGCTGATTCTGCCACTTGGAGCCAGCTGGTCTCCAGGCACAAGCTGTCTTACCTGTCATGCTAATTGCTTTTGGAATGTGCCTCAGGGGGATTGGACAGTGAATGATTTAAATGGAAAGGAATTTATTGCAGAAAGAAAAGATCACTCACTAGATCTTCAGGAAGGCTGGGAAACCAGGATGAGAGGCCAGGAGGAAATTCTAAGGAAGGGCAGTCTGTCAAGGATGTTGCTCCTGAGGGTATCACTGTAGGCCACTTAGGCCAGATCACAGCTTCTGGAAGGGCTGTGAAGAGACCTCTCTCTCCACACGCTTTACACCTTAGTGTGGGAATTCCAAGTTCTGGCAGGAACATCTGCCTGGCCAGTCCATGCTATGGGTAAAGGATGGGGAAAGGGAATACCCACCCCTCACCCCATCCCAGCTTCCCTAATGGGGGACGAGGCTGTGCCTCCTCTCTATCTTAGGTGGCCCAAAATACGAAGGGTATTTGAACAATAAGCAGTAAATGATAAATGTCTGTTAGAGATCATTTGGTTCACTGAGTTCTACTTGAGGAATGTTTTAGATCTGAAATCTTGAGAATCGTAATTGCTTCTTAATAGAAAGTATTTGTGGGGAGTAGCCTCCGAGGAAGGGGCCTGGGCCTGCCTTCCCTGATGCTGCCCATCCTGGTATGTCAACAAGAGATTCAGGCAAGGACAAAGTATCAACTTTGCCAATGTCTGTGGACCATGAAGACTTCAATTCTAATGCTGATGATTTTCCGTTTCAAGCACTTTGGGCCCCAAAATAATTAAAAATGTCTTTTGAGGTAAAGAGATTTACAAATATCAAAGTACCTTGTCTTGAAAAGTCTGTGTAGCTCTATTAAACAGCTACACTCTAATAAATGATTAAATGGATCATCGGTTCTTTGAGGTGAATCCACATTTTGATCTTTAGAAGAGATGAGGAGCAGGTCAAATGGGACATGGTCTCCAACCTACTATTTTATTTTTGTTGGGAAAGAAAAAATATAGAAAATTATAGAGAAAATATATAAGAAAAATATGTATAGAAAATACAGAAAATATATTGTCCTACTCTGGATATGACACTGCACCAGAGGCTAGAAATGTAGTGGTAAAGACCACCGATGCCATCCTGACCTCCAAAGAGTTGGCAGATTTGAGTTCTGAGTGTGCACAGGTGTTGGGGAGCACAAATGGGGTGACCTGGCCCAGACCAGGGCACCAGAAAGGTATTTATGAAGAAGCGATGTCTTGATCTTGGGCTGAAAAATATATAAAGTGTAGTCCAGCCAGAGGGCAGGGCAAGGGAGGAAAAGTGACGCAGATTGGCATGTGGCCCAGAAGCAGGGAGAGCACACCATGTGAAGGGTGATAGAGAGGGAATTTGGGGAGATGTGGGATTAGCCAGGAGGGAGGCACATCATATACTTTCTAAGGCCTTAAAAGGGAATGAGGACAAAAGGGCAGCAGGAATATGTGGAAGAGTTTCAAGCATAGTAAAGGCAGTCGCCAATGCTAACACGCGGTGGTGGGGGTGCTTTCCCACACTAACAAGCAATTTCCCAACACCAGCTGGGCCTCCTACAATTTAACTCGGTTCTTACACTTTCTACCCAGAGACAGCCTCAGATCACACAGGCTAAGGGCTCAGTCCTACCAGACTGCCCACCCCTCACCCCTAGGCCACCTCAGATACCAGGTTCATGTCCCTGTTATCATTTGTGCTTCTGATCGACTGGCTATAGATCAGAACAACAACCTCCTTGGGTCACAGAATTCAGAGAAACATTTAACAAATTAGATCATTGGTTTATCATAAAAGGCTATAACTCGGGAATAGCCAGATGGAAGAGGTGCTGCGGGCAGGTATGGGGAAATGCGCAGAGCTCCCATGCCCTCTGCAGGCACACCTGTCTCCTGGAACCTCTTCATGTTCATCAGCCCAGGAACTCCTCCTACCCAGGCCTTTTGGGTTTTTATGGAGGTTTCATTACATAGACACAATTGATTCAATCATTGGCCATAGATTGATTCAATCTATAGCCTATCCTCTAGGAGGTCTGAGGTTTGGGATTAAAAGTTCCAACCCTCTAAACACAGGGTCGGTCCTCCTGGCCAACAGCCACACCATTCTTAGGTACAGCTTAAAAGTCACACCATTAACATAACTATATACACCGTTGTCACTCTCATCAGTTAGGGAATTTCAAGGGTTTCAGGAGTTCTGTGCCAGAAATGGGGATGGAGACCGAATATTTATTTCTTATTATAAATCACAACATCCCACAGGGGAATAGCATAATTAGAGTTGACAGAACTTGTGAGGTTAACTTGGGAATTGAATAAAATGATAACTTTGAAATCAAGCAGATCTAGGGTCCAGTTCTAGCTTCATCTTTTACTAACTGTGAGGTCTTGGTCAAGTTATTTAAACATTCTGCATCTCAGATCTTACCTGTGAGATAATAGAGATAAGACTGCGTGAAGCACATGCCACATAATAAATGCACAATAAATATCTCTTACCCCTTCTCCCTTCTCGCACTAAATTCAAAGTCATTTTGTCCAGAATTGACCATAAGGGGCTTGCTGAAATTAATCTTTTTAGGCTTACTTAGGTAGCGTGGAACCCAGGAAAGATTCCCAGGAAAATTGGTAGTGGTTGTATTTGAAGTTAAACAGGAATTGTCATTTGAAGAGAACAAGAGTCTAGTTCCAATTACAAGCAACCCTGGCTTTGATTATGCCACAAGTTTCCACTACTATGTCCACACCATGTTATTCCTACCCCACTGGTCCTACCTCATTAGGTTTCCTTCATCATAATTTTCTATGTCCAAAGTCTCTAAAGGCACAAAGGAGAGAATTCTGTTTATATTTCTGCTGATTAAAATGCACTTATGAATGGCCTTCTATGGGTCAATCATTATACAGAACATACACATGCATGTATACACATGCACAATGCATACACACACATACATGCACACATCTTCATACTTTTCATGAAGAAAAATGAAGGTGAATCATGCATTCAAAGTGAGAAAAATTAAATGAAAACCTCGATATTTAGCTTCCCTTTTCATATACATTTTTCTAGTTATTTTCATATACTGTGGGCTATGAACCTAGTAGTATTTTTGCTGCAGCTCTACAAGCTGTGATACATAATTTATTTGTGACACATTGAGCAAGCAGTACCCAAGGAATGGAACTGGAAAACAACAATGCTTCTTTTGGCTTCCTACAATGCTTACAAAATTTATTGAGTTTATTCATTTGATATGTGTACACATTCCCTGCCAGACAAGGGTATTGCTTCCTCAGTGGAGCCTGTGTTCTCAGGGCCCTCTCAGGGAGCAGAAGTCCCTTATTCATTCTAAGTTCCTTTGCTGAGGAAATTCAGTACATGCAGAAGCATGTGGTGGGAGTTCACGCTCATCAACATTTTATTCCTTTCATTACAACTGTGAAAGACAGCCGTGTGGTTTGTCAGTAAGGAAGTGTTCCAAGCCCTCCCAATTGACTCACTACACGGGCTACCTGGAAGAACCTATCTCCCATGATTCTGCAGCTATGGCCCAGTGGGCACTCATTGTACAGGCTGGTGCCAAACTGTGTGTGCCATTGTATGTGCCAAGTTGCTAAATATTTTGAATAGCCCCCCTGACTGGGCAAAGGAAAAAGCCAGGGTGGCTGGGGCATAAGTGAGAGCAGAGGAAGTGGTGTACAGGGGGCCAACAAGGTAAGCAGGGGCCAACCCTACCACACCTCAGAGGCCGTGTCAAGAATTTTGACTTTAAGGACAACAGAAAGCCAAGAAAAGGTTCTAAAAAGAGCATTCAAAAGTCTGAAATTTAGTTTGATGCTATCAGTTCCAGCTATTCTCAAAGTGATATTTCCACAAATGCATTTTGTCTATTATCAGGTCTGTGAAATGCTCCGTAAAAAAGCACTTCCTGTTGGCTGGACATTGATATGCAATGGGGATATTTATTCATCCTGGGCAATAAACAGGAATAAAGGACTCACAGGGCGCAGACAGGACCTGCTGAGCTCCTGCCCTCTGGCAGGTTGGCCAGGGATCAGCCGGGAAGCTGGGGCTCTGCTGCCAAGGCCCAGGAAAGATCTTTCCCTTGGAGTCTCCTCACTGGCCACTCCCTGAGGGGGGGAGCTGAGGCCTCTGGGTCAGGCAGGAAGACAAGGCCAGGGAAGTGGGAAATCTGAGTGGGATGCACAAATGAGAGGCAAATGCCAGAAACTGAAGCGTCAGTGAGTGCAGAGAGTGGGGTTCTGACAGAGCAACGCCTGGAACAGGCACATGCTTTGGAGAGGCAGCCTGACTTTGGTCACAGTTAGGGTAAAAGTCTTCACCCTTTCAAAAACACCATCAACATGGTCTATTCCACTTGGTTATATTTTACTTCAAAGTTGTCTAATAGGGTGCCCTGGCTGATACAGAACCCTGGCATTTCTTAGATCTTGATGAGAAGGAGCAGGGTGGGAATGCAGGAAAAATACATGTTACTTAATATCTCTTAAGATAAAGCTGTTCAGCATTCTTTTCAGCAAATACTGCCACTTGGAACCAAATTATAAGGCAGGCCCTTGGTGACAAGGCTGGGTAGGAAGAGTAGGTCTAGCCATTTTGTGGGGGGAGGCTGTGGAATTACCCTTAACCTGAATACAGATGTTGAGTCATTTCAGTTTGCCAATATGTACTGCTGTGTTCAACCTAGTGATGGTCTGAGTCTTTGCCCTTCTTCTGGGGGTGGGGAGGGTGGAGTGGGTGGAACTCAACCAGAAAAAAATGTCAGCCAGAGCTGGGACTGATGCTGGTCCCTGGGGGTGGGGTGGAAGCCTTGCGGGGTGTGTGGGGTTGTGGGGGTGGGTGAGGGGTGGTGTTGGAGGGGGTGGGGGTGAGCGGGGGAATCCAGTGTTGAGGATGGGAAGGGAGAAGTTAAAGACACTGCTTCAGTGAGACTTCTAGTTGAAGCTGGCGTGCTTTTGGAAACAAGGTGACAGAGCAGCATGGAGCTGAGAGATGCTCTTGTTCCTGTCTCTACACAGGCCCCAGGAGCCTCTCTGGTATCCGGGATGTGCTGGTTTCAGGCACTTTGAGAAACAGAGAAACAGATCCTTAAAGCAGAAACTCCCAAGCCCTGAACACAAGGCTTCTTTATGGGGAGGGGACCAGAGCCAGAGAGAAAGGACATGGCCCATAATGGCACGGTCACTAAAAGGGGTAGGTTTTGTAAGCTTTTAAGAGGATCACACAGGGAATCAAAGAAATATCAGTACCCCAGGATGGTGAATAGTGTACATGATACCCAATTTTATTAAAATAACTTGACAGTAAGGATCTGGTGCAAATATAGTCTTCCCCCCTCTGACTAGCTCTAAACATGAAGATAGTTAGGTACCCTGAGAATTCATCAAACACCAGGGTCAGCTGTGACTCATTTTTACTCACTCTAAATCCACAATGTCATTCCAATTTCAAGTTAAAAATTCACAATTACCTATTGTCCCTTCACCCAAATAGCTGCAACATTTCGTTCTGATAACACTTATTCCCAATCATGTTAGTTAAATATTTCCAGTCCATCTGGAGTGAGCTTTGGAGTAGTAAGGTCAGCCTGAGTGATCTTGTTTAGACTCTGGAGGAAGGAATGAAGTAAGATTGCTTGGGGAGATGGGGAGAATCTCTTTATAGGGGTATTATCTTTATGTGCTCTGCTCCACATTTTTTCATAAGCATTGAAACAAATAATAACAGAAGCATTTCTATCTTTCCCTCTGCAGAAAGAATGCCTGAAGAGACAACTGCACTAGTTATTGTGATTGCATGCTGAATGCCTCTAGGTAGAAGAAGGTTCAATTATGGGATTAGACTTTCTATAACAAATCCCCGAGAAACAGAATACATGAGGAGAATTGTGACAGAAAAGATCACTCAAAAGTCATGTATGGAATATAGCCTCAGATGATGATTTCTTTATCTTTCAGCATCTTAACTACTTTAATTCCTAAGCTCCAGTGGTGAGATGGGAGTGGAGGATACATCTGCAACTTTTGTGCAGATTCGGTGGTTGTGCAAGGCGTTTAGACAATGCATGAACACTAGATGGCGCCAATCACCTTCAAACATAGTGAAAAGCTGGTTGCCTTTTCTTCCTAGGCAGGTATGATAATTACCTTGTAGGAAAACAATTAGGGGACTGTAAAAATATCTATGCAAGCATTTCCTACTGCTGGTGTCCTGTGAGGTGCTCCTTATGTGAGGGTCTGGTGGTCAAATCTGTTTGGAAGAATTCATATACTTTATCTGTCTCTAAGGAGATTCCCAATGCACACTAGTAACAGATATTTTTGAGAGGTTTCAATGAAGAAACTTGGTACCAGGTTAACCTTTCTCTTAGAGGCAACTTAATACAATCCTGCTGTTTCACACTTTGGGAGATACTGACCTAGTCCAAGTCCTGTCCTTCCTTATACATGGTTATCTGATCAGACACATTCTTAACGCAGAGTTGTTAGCAGAAATAGCAGCATTGATTACTTACACTATGACATGCTCTATTCCTCAGAATGCCATCTATATTATATCTACGTCGGTGCACTCATATACATATTAAATAATATTGATATACCTGTTTTTTGGCTGTGAACATTTTGAGGCTATTTATCTCATTCATCTTTGAGATTTCAGGTCCTAGTAAGAAACTGGCACATAGTAAGCCATTAGTAAAATAAGTAATCTAGGAAGACTCTATGGTCTGTGTGGGAGAATAATTCTGGAAAATAGGAATGGGCATTATGCCTCTGATCACAAAGGTAATTGTCTATTATATAAGTTTCTTCTATATAAAGACCAATTGAGAGTGGGGACTTACTCTCCAGTTCTTTCCTGAAGATTCTATTTTTCCTCTCTATATTACATTACTGTTAGCATAACTTGCTTGCAGATTAACCTCACACGACCTAGTAATATGTGTTAAGCTTTTATTTAAGTCAATTACTACTTAGAGTTTTTGTTCTTGAGTTTTCCAGGAAGGTATAGCTTGTCCTGATATGTACAGTGTAAGCTGTAGATGCAGAATAATTTTCCTTCATAGTCCATTGTTAATCATTCAATGCTGGCTGTATTCTTCTTATATTGTAATGTTTGAGCTTCTCAAGTCTATTTATTCTTTTCTCACAGTGTTAATCAATGAAATCCCATTGCTGAGCTTTGAAACTAGCTACTTTCTAGCTACAGTTTAAATACATTTTTGAAAGCTAAAAAGGAGAAATGTTCCCTCTTCTTTTTAATTTTCCTAAAAGCAGCTAACAGTTTCATCATTGAACTACTCTTTGCAAATATTTTACATAAAAAGGATATATCTGAACTTCAGAGATTGTTGTTTTGTTAGGTGACTTGTAATCTCTAAGAAGACCATGTATCCCAATTGGTTGCCTTATTTACTTATGTGGTGCTGGCAATATTATTTAAATGGATACACCTACTTTTGAAAAGTAGAGCTACTTGTGAGTTTTCTTTGTTGAGTCATACAAAGATTATTAGTGCATCCCTTTTTCTACCACATGCATAGAGGTTAAAATGAATAAAACCTATGGCTTAGTGAATTTCTCATTTGAACAGAGTTAGAGTCTAATGTTATCCCCATGCCTCAGTTTTCTTCATCATTAAAAGGAGCATAATAAGGCATAGGGTTGTTTCAAGATTTAGTTATAACAGTGGCTGACTCAAAAGTACCATGTAAATATTAGCTCTTTCTAGTTCTGTGTGCTCCTGAGCGTGGTGTGGACACAGAGCAGTGTGCACTAAGAAGATGCTGCATGAGACCATCGACAGGCTTTGCAGAGAGACTGTGCTGTGGGGTGGGGGTGGGGGGGACAGAACGCCAGCTCTGGGTCAGGTGACCTGATTCTGAGTTTGAAACCACATTCAATAGCTGTGGAGCTTTGAACAAATCAGTTAGCCTTTCTGAGTCCCTGTTCCCTGATGTAGAAAGTGAGAGTAACAATAACCTATCTTGATACTTAGCATTTCTTTTAAGATCCCCCAAATTAATGCCTCTGAAAGGGCTTTGCATCTGGAAAACACTAATGACAATGTGAATATTGATTGTGATCAATGGACAGAGTGAACCCCCAGTCTACAGAGTTTGAGTCAGGAAGATGAGGATATATTAGTATGTTTTAGATAGAATTTCACAGGCCATCTCTTAAAGCATCATATCATATTTATTTAGTACTTTCTCATTTAATAAATGTTTATTTGAGAGACTGCTATGTGCCAGGAATGTCAAGGATACAAAATCATATATGTGTAAGATGAGAATTTGCTTTTAGGGAGTTTTTACCATTTAGTAGATAAAGAAAGATGTAAGTAAATATAGGCAATAATCTTTAATTGCATATGTTAAACCTTATATCTTATATATTATTCAAGTGTAGAAGAAATAGATAGGGGAAATCATTGAAGAGGTGATGTTCAACTCTTGAATGGCAGAACACAGTTGGGGCCTTTCCCTATTCCCTCCACACTGAGTCCTTCCAGTTACCTGCTAGGAGGTGAGTGGGCAGAGCGTGCATGTGTGGGAGAACCACAGGAACTCACAAGGCATGATCACTGAACAGTTTACTCAGGTCAACTGACCATGTTATATGGGCAAGTCATGTGTATGCTTGGTGTCGGGGGGAGATGGAATAGTGGCTAACAAATATAAGGTTACTTAGAAAACACCAGCTATAAATCATAACTACAAAACAAAGGCAAATTTTTCTAGGTACACAATGGAAACCACAAACTAAGTGCTTCACTGAGTTATGAACCACAACCTCAGTCAGAAGAAGTAGGCTCCTTATGTAATTCCCCATTATTATTTGCATGATTACCAAAATTTAAGTGTAGACATGAACACTCACAATGGACTTAATGGCCTATTGTGAAGTTTATGCCAGGGAGGTAGCTTAATGTAGTGGAAAGAAGCAATCAATAAATATTTGAATACGAGAAAGAAAATAGAGAAAAAGGAAAAAAAGAAAAGAGGGAGAAAAGAAATAAAAAAGGGAGGGCAGATGTGATAGGCAGTAGAACTGAATATTTAAGCCCCAGCTTTGACTCTTTCAAGTTAGGTAAACTTTGACAAGTTATTTAACCTCTCAGGACCTTATTCTCTTCATCTGAACATGGGGCATTGCCTTTCAGGGTGACTGTGAGAATTAAAAATTACTTTTATAAAATTCTTGGTAAATAATAAGTGCTCAATAACATGTTGTTGGTAATTCTTGCATTTAGGTAAATGGTGATGCTGCTACCACTTATCAACATCACCAAATTGTGTATAAATTATGTTATGTATTTTCTTTTTTTAAAAAAAAGTTTTATTTATTTACTTTTTTAGAGAGAGGGAAAGAGAGTGAGAAAGGGATGGAGAGAAAGAGCAATATATGAGAGAGAAATCTATCGGTTGTCTCTCCCATGTCCCCAGCTGGGTCTGCAACCCAGGCACGTGCCCTGACTGGGAACTGAACCAGTGATCTTTCGATTCACAGGTCAGCACTCAATCCACTGAGTCACACCAGCCAGGTCATTATGTTTTCTCATACATAGTTGTATGCAACAAAATATACACATTACTAAGGTGCAGTTTTTAGAATTTAGATTTGGAAAAAGAATTTCATTAAAAAATAAGTAATATATCTTAAAGAGGCATACTTCTCAATGTTCAATTGGATGCACATATATCTCAGAAAATCTAAATAAAAACACTAGCACCTTTAACTGAATCTAAAGAAGTAATAAACTCCAAGCACCTGAACACCATTTAAACTGCAATAGGCACCTGAAGCCATTATGCTCTCATGATTTTCCCTTTTAATTTAGGTGCTTTCGGAGTCATAACTAAAAGTGAATTATTCTTGAATGGTGGGAATGAAGATTGAGGAGAAGTACTCACGGACAGGATCTGGTCTCCCCTCTGGAGCTCTCCACTCAGGTCTGCTGGTCCACCAGCCAGAATGAAGGATACAAAAATACCTTCTCCGTCTTCCCCACCTACGATGTTGAAGCCCAGGCCAGTGGAGCCTTTGTGTAGCACCACCTTGCGGGGCTCCCTGCAGAAACAAGTAGAGAACACAGCTCACAGGGTGACCCATAAAAGACTTAGACTGCTTTTACTTTCACTGGGATACATTATATCAGCAA
This sequence comes from Furipterus horrens, assembly GCF_987537825.1. Classification (NCBI taxonomy): domain Eukaryota; kingdom Metazoa; phylum Chordata; class Mammalia; order Chiroptera; family Furipteridae; genus Furipterus; species Furipterus horrens. Next base: position 61,833,746 of record NW_028327172.1, on the reverse strand, counting down.
TTCACTGCCTAGGAAAATGGCTTCCCAAAGTAAGATAGATCTGTACACCCAGAAAGATGCTTCTCTCAGGGAAGATGCTGAATTCCTCACTGTAACAAGTACCCACACACCCTGCAAAGCCATTTCTTAATTCCAAAACATTTTCTTGAAGTAGGCCTTACTTCCACTTCCACTTTACCTCTGTTTAAAACACCACCATAGTACTTGCTAAGATGGATGTATCCAAAAAAGAGGGTGAAAACTTGGGGGACAAGAAACTAGTGTGAATAGACCAGACACAAAGGATCTTACAGAGTTAATTAAAAGTTACTGTGTAGGCAGTGGGGACTCATTGGAAGACTTTGAGGTACCAAGAAGACTTAAACCTGTTTTAGAAAGATTAAGCAATTGTCATGTATAGAATTGTTGGAGAGGGATGTGCAGATATGATGGGAGTCAGGAAAATTAGTAAGCATATTGACCAAGTAATCCAGGTTTCAGGAAGTGACAGCCTCGACAAGGGTGATGATGGCGATAATGAAGAAAACAAAAACAAAAGAAGGTAAGAGACAAGTTTGGAGGGAGAAACAGTGGGCCCAGGTGAGGACTCAGGCATTGGAGGAGGGGAGAGTAAGAACATCTAAGTAAATCACAGAAGCAGGAAGGGAGTGAAATCCAGGGTCGTGAAGGTTAGTATGATTTCGACATGTTCAGTTTCAGGTCATGGTGGACCATCACGTGGAGATGTTTGGAAGCAGATGGACACAAAGCATAGGGATTTCGGTCCTTAGCGAAGACTGTAAATGCAGATTTGAGGGGCATCAATAAAAAAGATGAGAGATCAAAGCTTGAGTCAACAGTTCATTGAGTTTGTGGAGAGGCCACAAAATTACAGAATATAAGATTATAAGGAATCTTAGAAGGCATTTAGTTCTATTTTCTATATCAGTAGTTTTAAGAAATGTATTCTGCAAGCCTTAGGTTTGACCAGTGTGCCTTTTGTATCACCTACCACCTCTTCCAAATATCTCAGTTCCAATCATTAAAGTCTTTCTATTTTCCTGCTCTTAATGATGTAAGAATGACAAAGAACCATCCAATGTATTTTTATACTAATGACCACAAAAAGAATCTGTAATTTTCTGTCACATTTCCATGCACAAAGAGATGCATTATATCTATATTTAGCCTTATTATGAGTTAGGGTATAAAAAGCACATCACAGATTGTTATGTTTCAATATGATGTAACTTGACTTAGAGTTAATTCATTTTATTCTACAAATACTTTGTAACATATACTATGCCAGGAAATATTCCTGGTGCTCAGAAAGTTCGTAAGCAAAACAAATGATCTCTGCCCCTGTAGGTTTACATTCTAATCAGGGTAGATCACTAATCAGCAATATGTACAATAAATAAGTCTGTTATACTGTAGGTCAGAAGACAATAAATATTTTGGAGACAAAGAAAAAGCAGAGCTGTGTAAGAAGGATAGGTTGTGGCAGGGATGGGCCTGGGTAGGATTCATTGAGAAAGTGATACTTGAGGAAAGACTGAATAGGTGAGGAAACTAGTCACATGGGTATCTACCGGAGGAGCATTTCAGCCAGCAGCAACAGCCAATGCAGGGACCCTGAGGTGGGAGGCTGCCCTGTGTGGTCAAGGAACAGCTAGGAGGCCAGAGTGGCTGAACTGAGTGAATAAAGGAAGGAGGATGGTAAAAGATAAAGAAGTCAGCGTATTAATTCTCTACTGATGGGAGACCATCACCATAAACTTAATACTTTAAAATTACACTAATTATCTCACAGTTCTGCAGGTCAGAAATATGGATGGGCTTGTCTAAGTCATCTCCTTAGAATTTCACAAAGCTAAAATCAACGTGCCAGTCAGACCAAGCTTTATTGGGAAGCTCTGGGGAAAAACCTGCTTCCGTAGTCATTCAGGCTGTTGGCAGAATCCAGTTCCTTGTGGTTAGTAGGACTGCATTAGTTAGGGTTTCCCAGAAAAACAGAACCCATAGGATGTATAAAGGCATTTTATTATAAGGCTTATGTGACTACAGGTGCTGTGACATCCCAGGATCTACAGTTGGCAAGCTGGAGACCCGGAGAAGCTTGATGGTGGAAGTTTCAGTCTGAGTCTGAGTCTGAAGTCAGGAGAAGACCACTGTCCCAGCTCAAAGACAGTCAGAAAGGGAAAGAAAAAAAATTTCCTTACTGTGCTTTCTTGTTCTATTTCAGGCCCTCAATAGGTTGGATGGGTTCACCCAAATTAGAGAGGGCAACCTGCTCGATGTCATGTATGGATTCAAATGTGAACCTCACCCAGGAACTCGCTCACAACGCTGGCTCTGCCCCTCTGCTGCCTGCTGGGGTGCAGGTCCAGCTCCGTGTGGCCCACAGGCAGCAGCCCGGTTGAGGAGGTAGAGGGCCGTCTCATAACTGCCTCTCCTGGCTGTCCCTGGTGGGGCCACAAGTCTCGCTATCCTGTAGTCCACCGGCACTGTGAGGGCGAGGGGATAGTTTTCCCTTTGGTGTTCGGCTGGAGTAAAGCTAGCATTATCAAAGGTTTCCTGTCCTATTAGCTCACCCTTTCCCCAGGCCTTTGGCTATAAGGAGCAGGCTTTTCTCGAGGCATTTTTTCTATCTGTACCTGTTGGGGGTTCCAGGGTACAGGCATCTCCAGTGCCCCATCCGGAATATAAGTGAAACGGAAAGAAAATCTAGAGAGCTCATTGCAGAGTCTTTTCTCGCCAAACATCTTCTTTCTTCTTTCCAACCATTAGAGTCTTCCTATGTTTGCTTGCTTTATTATATCTATGTTTTTTAAGAGGAAGGATTAGAGAGGAATGAAGACACTTTTTTTTTTTTTTTTTTTGGTGGAGAGCTAGAACCAGAAGTTCATTCTGAACACAATTTGAAGATACGGGTAAAAAGGATTTTGATGAAAGAGTTATTGTAGTAACTTCCCTCTTTCCAGGTACAAAACACACACTCTTACTGGTCCAATGGCATCCGGGCTATAGATGGAGAGAAGGGGGTGAATCTGACTCTAAGGTTTATCCATGAGCTAGATGTTGTGCTTGATGCTTTTTGTGCATCATTCCATTTGTTCCTCAAGGCAATCCAATGAAGGAGGTATACTGATGTTGGCAACTACTTTGAAACTGATCCAAAAGTAAGATGGATTGATGATTCATAGATGGACAGGTAACCTGTAGAGCATGTGGAGGGACACATTAATAGTGGACTCTAGGTGGCAAGTTTGTAGTAATATTCTTCAAACTTCTGTGTTTGGAAATTTTTATACAAAATTTTAAGAAAAAGAAACAGCCGATGAATACATCATTACCATGATGTTTTAAATCAGTGAAATGAAATGGCTCGCCCAAGTTTTTACTGTTTGGTAAGTTGTAAAGGCAAGATTAGCACACAATTTTCTGATTCAAAATCTCAGAGTCTAGAGCATGATCTATCCCAGAGATTGCAAATCAGCAAACCAAAGGCCTGATCTGACCCACTGTATTTACAGATTTTTGAATCAGTTGCTCATGTTTAAAATTAGAAAGATTCGCCTAAAATATGGATTTATGGCTTCATGTGGAATCAGATATTCTATCAACACTGGCTCTCAAGCTTGTTGCATAGCAACAACTGGCCAGAGCATGGTCTTCTTTACATGCTGCCCTTATTCTCCCGTTGGCCATCTCGCCTTTCTCAGACAAAAAGCTCTCGGTCACGTCGCAGTCGCGCTTCTTGCAAAGTTGAGGAGAAAGTGAAGCATCCTGTACTGGTGCTTCTATCAAAAACTGGGAAGTGAAAGCTTTATAATATTTTAGCAGAAAAATGGGAGATAATATCATTCCTTTGGAAGTAAGAATTATCTTTACATGTTTAATATGTAAAGTGACTCTCTGCAGAAAGAATATAGCTTTGAAAGAGCATTGTGAAGCATCATCCCCCATAACTTCTCTATGTTACTCATGTGGGAGCATTTTGTTAGTGAGCTCTGCATTTTGACAAATGGCTTCCTATTTGTAAGGACACAAAACATGCAATCTTTGAGTGACAGTAGATTTTATTTATTTTGCCTGGGCCTCATTTATTTATTTCAAATGATCTGAACAAGTCTTTAAACCAAATTAATGGAAATTTTCTTAACATGTGAGATTTAAATGTCTTTGTGAAAACACAATTTTATATTGCAGTGAATTATGATACTTATTTTAATAATAGGGAGAAATAATAAAAAATAGGTCTTTAAAATAGTATGCAAATAAAATGTCGTAAGTACACTCCAAATGATTTACTTTTTCTAATTTAAATTCTTTATATTGAGGACTAATTATATTAAACTGTACATTTTAATGTGTTTTCATGCATTCTTTCCTGTTAGAGCATAAAAACCCTGTGAAGTATTAGAAGTTTTATTTTACTGATACTTAGATAAGTCAATTGTCTAAGCTAGTTGAGCTTAAACACATAGCTAGTAAACATCAGAGCCAGTTCCTTTCTTCCTTTAAAAATAATTTAAGACTTTTTTTTAGAGCGATTTTTGGTTCACAGTATAAGGGGAAGGTACAGAGATTTCCCATATAGCTTCTGCTTCCACACACGCATAATCCACTCCCCTCCCCCGCCCCCATTATCAACATCCTGGACCAGAGTGGTACCTTTTTTATACAACTGATGAACCTTCATGGCACATCATTTTCACTCTTGGTGTCATATGTTTTTATGGGTTTGGATAAATGTATAATGCCATGTATACATCATTAAAGTATCATACATAATAGTTTCACTGTCCTAGAAACATCCCCTGTGCTTCACCTATTCGTTCCCCTCTCCACACAACCCTTGGTAACCACTGATCTTTTTACTGTTTTCACAGTTTTGCTTTTTCCAGAATGTAGTATGGCTGGAATCACATAGTATGCTACCTTTTCAAATTGGTTTCTTTCACTTTGCAATAAGCATTGAACTTTCCTCTGTGTTTTTCATGGTTTCATAATTTATTTTTTTTTAGCACTGAACAAGTTTCCATTGTCTGGATGTGTCACAGTTGATTTATCCATTCACCTCCTAAAGGACATCTTGGTTCCTTCCAAGTTTTGGCAGTTACAAATAAAGCTGCTATAAACATCAATGTGCAGGTTTTTGTGAGGATGTGACTTTTCAACTCCTTTGGGTAAATACCAAGGAATAAAATTGTCAGGTCACATGGTAAGAGTAAGTTTAGTTTTGTGAGTAACTGACAAACTGTCCTTCAAAGTGGCTGTATCATTTTGCATTTCTATGAGCAATGAATAAGAGTTTTTCACCAGCATTTGGATCTATGTTCTAGATCTTGACCATTGTAAAAGGGGTGTAGTGGTATCTCATTGTCGTTTTGATAGAACTAGTCTCTTTACTACAAGTTAAACATTTTGTTGTTTAAATGGGGAGAGAACTTAAACAATAAAAATAAAAAGAATTTTATATGTTATGTAAGCCAGAGGAGAACTTGAAAATTTTTACAAAGCATCACAATATATTTATAAAAAAGTTTCCAGAATTATTGACACTCAAAGTTTCACTTTAACTGCCCCTAGCCTCTCTCATTTGAATCACACACTTTAATATTTTGCCTTGCACTCTTCTCTCTCTGAATGTTGTGATAGCCACCCCCATCTCTCCTCTCCCTCTAGTTCAGGCCTACCCTCTTGGGATAGGCTCCTAATTTGAAGTGTCTTTGATTCCAGTTTCAATGTTCCAAACAAATTGTCCCCATTAAAATACAAATCTGATTTTCTTAGTTTCCTGCTTAAATGTCTCCAACCATCCTATACTCCAGCCATATCAAACTCCTGTGTTCCTCTGAGTTTGACATGGTGCTTTATATTTCCATTCCTTGGCTTAAGCCATCCTAAAACTCAGGTCAAGTGCTGCTTCTCTGGCTCCCTAGGTATAGGCGGTCACTTGCTCCTTGGGGTCACACTATGTCTTGTCCACATAACTTTATTGTGATATTTATCACATTGGGCAGTGGTTACTTGCTCTTACATATTCTGCCTCAATAGACTGTGAACTTCAAGGACCCAGGCACCAGCATCTCCCTAATTATAATACAGTGCCTGACAAATAGCAGTAACTCATAAAATAGTTACTAAATGAATGAATGAATGCCCACAGTGATTTAGACCTCACTTTGCTCTCTACTTTATATTACAGTTGTCCCTTGGTATCTGCAGGGGCCACATCCACAGATTCAACCAGCCAGGCAAGTTTGGTTGAATCTGTGGATGTAGAACCTGTGGATAAAGAGGGCTGACTGTATAATTATTTATGCAAATATCTTTCCTTTCTGCTAGATTTCAACCAGGGATGGCAAAATCTAAAGTCCATAGGGATGGGGTAGGTAACACTAATGACTGAAACAGGCTGAATAGAGACAGAGCAAAGTGGGGAATATATCCCGTTTAAAGGGCTGCTTCTGTTCAGGTCTGGACCATTGCTCCAAGCAGGAACACTGACTAGTATTGCCAGATTCTACAATTTCTAAAGATATGTGAAGACTCTAGGCTTTTATATATAAGTTTTCCAGAATTTTAAGTTGACAATGATGAAAAAAATTCAAGGTATGGTGCAGGTCAAACCCAACATGTCTGTAGTGGCTTTGGCTATGGGCTCCGGTGAGACTCTGCACTGCTGGCACTTCGACTACCCGTTCGATGTCTCCTCCATGGTGCTCAGGGTGGCACTTGGCTCACGGTAGTTCTCTGTAACTCCAAGTTGATTTAGTATTCCGTTCTTAGTCACACCTCTGTCTTCCTCTTTCCAAGTTCTCTCATCTGGAATATTATTTTCTTTTACTTTATTTTTTTCCCCTTTTATATTAGACCTGCTCAAAGTACACTTTCTTCATGATGGTCATGTTCTAATATTTTGAGTTATAGCTCTCACTTCTGCGTGTTTATTGCCTGGGCCAGTGACTTTAGGTCTGGTAAATATAATGCCGTATATATTTGTGTGAGGTCAAATATTTTGTGTGTGAGGTCACTGTAGCCTCCGGTGAGATCATACTCTTGAGGATATGGTTTCATGTTTTATTTTTCTAGGTATCGCCAATACACCTAAAGGCTGCTCAGCAAACCCCTAATGACTGAATAAATGAATGCACACCACCAGTGTATAAAAGGACTGTAATACTTTTTTACTGAAATGATTCGGGCTCCAGTTTGCTATGTCATTTATCATCCAGAATTCAATGGTGTAGGGGCCCATTACTAGTCACTATTACACATCATAATCCATGGACTGTGAAACAAAATCCCAACTCTCACTCTTCATTCAGGATGAAGGTCAAGGATCACGATTTTCTGGAAGCCTGACACTCTCCTTAATCTCCCCAACCTAGTCTGGGTTGGTGCTTTTTCTAGCATTCTCTCCAAGTATCTATCATAATTATTACTACACTGGGTTGGTTTACTTGTCTCCCTCTGCAGCTACCGTGATCAACTAGCGAGCGGAGACCATACAATTTGCTTTTGTCTCCAATACCTGGTGCATAATAGGTACTATCTACTAATTTCAGTTTTCCTATTAGGTTTTAAGTATGGAACCTATAGAAGATAAAAACTGGTTACTCAGAATATAAACTAAAAAAAAAATCTTACCTATCCATTTAAAACCTTTTATTCATCCTTCCAGTCTTTCAATACATACACATCTATGAAGTAGCTACTGTACTTTGTGACACACACTGTGAATACAAAGATTACAGAGGCTGGGGTGAGAGGAGCCAAATGTAAATAGTTATAAAAGCCCAGGAATGGGACAAGTGTTCATCCAGAAACATGCGTGCAATAAGCTAATGCAGCCAAGAGCAAACAGCGGCAAGTCTTCCTCTAAAGAAGATTACCTTTTTCTTATCACCTGGGTGAAATTTGCTACACTTATTTATGCAGTTTTATTTTTCATTTTAATGTGATGTAAAAAGCCTTTATAAAACCCCTGGATGCCAAACAATTGGAGAGAAGCCAGCCTGATTTGCTCTCAGCTGTGGCAGATCAGCAGCATAATCTTGTTTAGCTGGAGTCTTGGAGGATGTTCTAAGCTAGCTGGAATGTTTTCAGGAGCTGGATATTATGGGATAATTCCTTTTCCTTAAACCAGATGGCTTAAGAGGGTTCAAGATAAAAAAGGGAACCAACTACCTAAACCTGAAGGCTTTCTCATGGCCATTGGAGGGATGTTGCTGAGCTTTGAACATCTGAGCTCTGTGAAGTCGCTCTGGTCAACTCCCAAAACATCCACAGCGAGAGGCTATGTGGTGCGATGGGAAGTAAGCTATGAAAATGTTTCCAGTTGTCGTTCTAAAATACATCTCTGTCATGTTGCTCTCTCACTCAAAAGCCTTCCAGGGATCTCTATGCCCGCAGGATAGAGTCTAAACTTCTAAGCATGGCACTCAAAGTTCCTCATCCTTTGACCTACCTCCCCAATGTCTAACTTTACCATGCTCCCTTGCACCCCATATTTTAGGCATATAAAATTGCCAACCATGGCTCCTCATACCAGGTTGTTTCTCATCTTAATGTCTTTTCTCAGGCTGTTTCTCTTTGATTAAAATGATGCTGTCCTCATCTATGTAATGAACTTCTATGTGGCCTTCAAGACTGAAATTGGGTACTGTCTGTCTCCTTCTCTCTGCTGTGTTATGCACCCTTGCCTCTAGACAAACTAACTGCTACTTTTTGGAAAACACATAGTCTTCCCACTAGTCATAGGTACTATCTACTCTTCTGAAATTACTTTGTTTACCAGTCTACCTCTGTTGTTAATTGGTATGGTCCTAAAGAATGTAGAAAATGGTTTAAGTATTTTTGTAGTTTTGGAAACTAGTACAAGCAGCGCTTATGAGACACACCAGCACACAAAATATATTACATGAATAATAAAAAAAAAAAGAAGTGAGAGTTTGGAAGAAATTATATCGAATTCTAATTCCTTCTCTCTAGGGATTTGTAAGAGCCTGTGAATGCCCTCTGTGGGGCAGGTTTCTAGCTTGGGCAATAACCTGTCAAGAAGTTATGTTTGCCTCATGGGGGAGTGATAAAATTCAGATAAGACAATGAGGTAAAAGCATCCAGAAAGCAAAATGTGTTAAAGTAAAGCATACTTTGAGATTCTACTTCTAGCCATTTGGCAGACTAGATGTCCTGAAAACACTTCTCATTAAAAAGCAGTTAAACTTCTGAATAGAAGACTCATAAAATACTTTCAAATGACTGGCTAAACTTGTACATAAGTAAGAGAAATCCTCAGAGGCTGGAAATAAAGTGGGAATACAAGTTCAGAGAAGAAGCAAGCACTGTGACTAGCAGTAGACTCAAGAGCTTCTGCGGGTCCCCGAAGAGCTAGTATTCCAGTGTCCAGAGTGGGAGGGGCACAGAGAATAAGACAGTGTAGGCCCAGAGGTGGGGTTCGGTCAAAGACCCCTGCTGATATCAGGACCCTGAAAAGCTGCATCCTAAACAAAAGGATAAAGCACAAAACAACAGCCCCTCAAAGATGTCAAAGACACATATCTGATTTGACTTTGGCTCAAAGCAAGAAGAAAGGGAGCACCTGTTTCTTTAAGACATGTTAAGCAAGGCATATTTAAATGTGGAAGAAGTTTTACTTTAGAAATAAAATTCATAAAACTAAATAAGTTGGGAAAAGGAAAGAGGGCGAGTCGTCCTGGGTGTTAGGAGAAAGAACTTAGCAAGGTCTTCAGCACTATGTGCTGGAGGTGCTCTCAGTTCCACCTCCAGGTTGCTGATACATATGAATGTGCCTCTTGGCTGGGACCAACAAGGTGGGTTCCTCTGGCCATCCTAGCTCAATGACAGTAGCCATGAAGATCGTCTCGTTGGCTGATTTCCCTCCCTCAGAGTTCAGGCTCACCAAGCCATCTATTAATTTAATTATGGTTTAGCATAGTGCTTTTTCTTATGGAGTGGATGTGCTAATTTAATTGTGACTGATGTCTTATATCTACATGGCCTAGTGCCTTAGAAGACTGTAATGCAGTGTATGCTTTATATTTAAATAATTTTATAAATTAGTCAAATAATCAGTTAAGCAGATTATTGGACATCACATAGATACACAAATGTAAAGGGGTTTTGTTGAACTGCTGTTATGAGGACATGATGTTACAATATCACACAAGAAATCTGGCTTTACAAAGTTGATTTCATGTGATAGACAACAGGCTGACTTCAGCAAAATGACCACAAGGGAGATATTGGGTATATACTAAATATACTGTGATTGGTACTATGTGAGATAGAAAGAACTCTATTTGATAGAGAAAGTGTGGCATACTGTGATATTGGGAAGGACTATGGCATTGGAGCTAGATAGAGCATATCAATTAAGAGCTGACTAACCTTGTTGGAATTAAAAATTTAAAAAACCCTTTACTTATATTTTAGAAGGAGTGGAAGGGAGGGAGAAAGAGAGGAAAAGAAACATTGATTGGTTGCCTTTCGCATGCCCCCTGCAGGGAACCTGGCCTGCAACCCAGGCATGTGCCCTGACTGGGAATGGAACCAGAGATCTTTCAGTTTACAGACCAGTACTCAATCAATCCACTGAGCAACACCAGCCAGGGCAAAATTTTTAAATACATATATTTATTGATTCCAGAGAGAGAGGGGGGGTGGGGGAGTGTGGGGAGAGACATTAATGGGAGAGAAACATTGATTGGTTGACTCCCATATGCACCCTGACTAGGGACCAAACCTGCAACCTAGGTATGTGCCCTGGTCAGGAATTGAACTGTGGCCTTTCAGTATATGGAACAATGCTCCCTTGGTGGAATTTTTTGATGTCTTATGTGTTAAGCTGTAAATTGTGAACAATAATATCTAAAGATACTGTGAGGATGGATTGAAATAATATATAAAGTACTAAAATCACACAGCAATTGCTCAATAAATGCTAACTCACTTCTTTTCTCTTTAGGGAATTATGACCTTTGGAAAACAAATAGACATACGTACAAAATAAACCAGTAATACAAGGCCACATATGTTGAGTGCCCAATGATTGCTATGAATAGTGAGACAACTCTGCTTTAAAGAAAAAAAGATTAAGTCATGGAGAAGACAGAATCTGAGCTAGCTCTTGGCAGATGGGTAGAAACCGGTTAAGTGGAAAGGAAAGTAGGTGATACTTCAGAAGGTAACGTGAACCTAGAGACAGAGGGGAGCATATGCAGAATGTGTTTAGAGAACAGGAGTTTCACAGCTTGAATGGCATGTGGGGTCTGTGTCAAAGCAAAGAAGACTGAGGCAGATTGGGAAGGAACACAGTTGCCAAGCTCAGGAATTCACACTTTGTGCTGGGTAGCAAACGAACGGGAAGGCACTGAAAGTTTCTGCCCCAGGGAGGCTGTGCACGTAGTAACTTCCGTTTGTGAGCCTCAAGTGTTTACATCATGTTGTGCTGTTTCTACAGCCTCTGAAGTTTGACTGCAAGGAGCTTAATTACACATTCTAGAGGTCTCTAAAGGCGTCCCAGCTGCAAAGCAAAGGGCTTTGGTTGAGGCTGTAACAAACAGCATTAGATTTAACTGCCAAAATCTAGTTTGCAACTTTTGTGATAAAAAATAAAACCCAAAACTCTCAGCTCTCCTCTGTGGGGGAAATCTCAGAATTAGTCACACCTTTGAGAATATATATTATCCTTGGTAAAATGAATCAAATAGACAAATAATTTTCTCCCCACAAATATAAATTAACTATAGACTCATATCAATTGAATGTTGATCAGCTTGATTTTGAAATATTTGGAATTTTTGCTTATTCACATATCAAATATGATAACCATGTATTATATCTCAATTTTCTTTCTTCTACATTTCTCAGAAAGACAAAGAAGCAGTTAAGTATTGCTCTCACATATGCCTTGTATCCATCATCTCATTTCTAAAGTGAAAGAAAATAGAATTACCCTTCTTGTTTTTCTTTATTTCATAATGTTTTGGCTGAAAGCGTCCCTATTAAGTTATCCATAATGACAGGTATTTGCTTCTGCTTCCTGTTACATTTTGAATTTTAAAGAGCAGTTAATTACAAAAGGAATGATTTTTAGCAATCTTATTAAATAAAACCATAAGCATTTTACAGACTTATTTTTTATAGTTGCACATTTTTCCTCAAGCTTTTATGACAGGTGAAATACTGTTTGAAAACATTATAAAAACCAGGTATAAGCAAAACAAATATTCGATAATAGGATTAGAGAGGAAAAAAAAATAAACCCTGCATATGCTTCCTAAAGGCAAAGCACATTTTATGAGATTATTTAAATTGTTTTTTGAAATAGAGCTCTATGGTATTATGAAATTCCAATTAATTACTAAATGCTCAAACCCTCTGCAATTAGTGTGATATGGAGGAAATGGCTTGAAATAATTAAACTAAAAATCTTTGTTTTTAAGTTTTACAGTCTTCCCTTAACTCTAATTTGGATCATCCATGTTATTGTAGGAAAAAAAATAGCTGAAATCTGTTGGAATCTTGACTCCAGTGTGAAGCTCTGGGTTTGATTGAGAACAGCCTCTCCAAGTGACCGTATTTGTGTTGTATGAGAGAGGGAGTCGTGAATACAGTAAATGAGAGTTGCTATCATCCCTTCCAACTCTAGTTTTACATGTATCTACTTAATGAAAACCAGAAATGGGAGTCTCCTACTTCTAAAACCACAACTCCATTTGATTATTCAATACATATTTAGGATTCATCTTGAGGAGAGTAGAAAGAACAAGAATGGCCCTCTAGTTCCCCTCTAACGTGACACTATAAACTTCTCTCCATCAACACTGGCACTTTTGGTGATGATGGAAATGTTGTATGTTTGCATTGTCCAATATAGTAGCCTCTAGTCACATGTATTATTAAGCAGTTGAAATGTGGTTAGTGTGACTGAAAAACTTAATTTTCCATTTTATTTAATTCTAAGCAGTTTACATTTAAATAGTACCGTGTCTTGTCGCTACTGTAGTAGACAGCGGTTAGAGATTCCTTTTCTTGAAAAGATAGTACAGTTTTTTGTTTATTCTCTTACCTCTGTTTCTTCTTAGCCTCCTTGAAGGGGTTCCTTTATTGGCTTGTTGTTCATAAATGGTGTTTCCAAAAGTTGTATCCCTGGCTGCCTTTGCCTCTTGTGCCTTTCCCTAGCTCCTCCTTGCAGAACAACGTTTGTTCCTTTAGGGCTCAGTTTAAATGGCACTGTCTGACCACTTCATCCAGATCAGTCCCCTACTCCATTATTTATTTTTTATCATAGGCCCCTTGTATGTCTTCCTCAAGATACTTAAAATAATATTATTTCATTTGTTTGTTTGTTGCTTATCTCCCACTAGACTGTAATAAATTTTTTTTCATTTATTGATTTTAGAAAGAGAGGAAAGGAGAGAGAAACATAGACTTGTTGCCCCACTTATTTTACATATTCATTGGTGATTCCTGTATGTGCCCTGACTTGGGATTGAACTCACAACCTTGATGCATCAGGACAATGCTCCAACCAACTGAGCCACCCAGCCAGGCCAGTTTTCCCTTCCTCCCTTCCTTCCTTCTTTCCTTCCTTCCTTCCTTCCTTCCTTCCTTCCTTCCTTCCTTCCTCTTTCTTTACTTTTCTCCCTTTCTTTCTTTCTCTTTCTTCCTTTCAAATAAATTTTATTTATTGATTTTATAGAGAGAAGAAGGGAGAGAGAGAGAATGGGGGGGGATTGATTTATTGTCCACTTATTTATGCATTCATTGGTTGATTCTTGTATATGCCCTGTCCATGAATAGGGATGATGCTCTAACCAACTGAGCTACTTGGCTAGGGCCTAGACTATAATTTCCACGAGTGGCAACATCTTGTGCCTCTAGCACCTAGCATAGTGCCTGGCACACATTAAGGCCCTGCTACTTGTTGAATGAATTAATAAATGGATATTCTTATCCTTTGCCTATTGATGAGTCACTAATCCATATCTCCAGACTAGATCACAGTCTCCTCTACTCCAAACTTTTATTTCACTGCCTAAGAATGAACTCATTATCTTCCCCAGACTTTATTTTTCTCTTTTATTCCTTATCTGGTTAATGCTGTCTGTTCAATCTGGCAATCAGAAACTTCTGCATTGCCTCTCTAGTTCTTATGTAGCACCTCAATCATCTAACAAACACAATCAGTTTTACCTGAGAAATGCCTCTCTAATCATCTTAGCATTGCTGTTTTGGTTCAAACCTACAGAACCTCACACCTGAACCTGCCGGGATTCCTCATTAGGCTCTTCCTAGTAGTTACACACCCTGCACTCTCGCATTCATGCTGCTGTCTGAGCAATACTCTTACAAAACAAATGCAATCATTTCACCCCATCTTTAAAGCTCCAATTGCTTCTCCACTACCTGAGAAATAAAATCCTTCTTATTTTCTTTTACATATGACCTGTGAGGCCTTCATGATTTGGGCTCCATGGACTCTTTCATCCTCAGCTGTCTACATGCTCCTTATGGTTCACACACTCCTGTCACACAGAACTTCCTGCGTGGCCCTGCCAGTAATGTGCCTTTTCAAGTGTTCTTCCTCTGCTTGGAACTCCCATTCCACCTGAATGGCTTACCTTCAACAACTCTCTCAGGCACATTTAGTCATCTCCTGGGTGGTGTTCCCTGAGCATTTTAGTTTAGGAGCATTATAGCATTCACCACTTAAAAAAAAAAGTTACATGTCTGACTCTTCTACAAGTGAAATTCTTTAAGCACAAGAAATAATATTTTATTCAACTACCCAAAGACTGATTTATTTCACTGCAGTGGTTAAGAGCCTGGCTTTGACTTCTGACACACACCTGAAGTTTGAAACTGGGATTTCAATCTATTAGCTATGGGACCTGTCATTTTAACTTCATCTGGCTGAGCCTCAGTGTTCTCATACTTAAAATGGGAATAATGGTACTCATATCATGTGTTTTTGTATTGAATTCAATAATGAAAGTAAATGTCTTGACCACTCATCCTAATCAATAAGTTCTTGAAAGCTCTTAATATTCACTCAGCAAATATTTATTGAGCACACGATAAATTTTCAGCATATATGGAATGGATAAAGACTATTATAACACAGACCCGATCATTGTAGAATTCATAATCTAGTGGTGAAAATGACAAATATATTAAGCTATAATTTAATAGGAAATATAATAAGTAATAATAGAGATATATTAAAAGTACTATGATGGTCTAAATATAAATAATTTCTGGATAGGGTTTGGGGAAGTTTTGATGAAAGAGATTACATTTAAATTACAAGTGAAAATATGGCTAGAATTACATCACTCAGCTCTATAAGCGCTATGCAGGGGCAGATATGGGTTTTGTGAGGTCTGAAGATTTTAAAATTTGATTGCCCCTCTTTAAAAATGTAATATTCTATGTATAACATTATACTCCTTGAAGTTTTTCTTCACTCAGAGTGCTAGTGCCTGACATCTAAAAAGTACTGAATAATTATGAACTCCCTTCCCCCTGCTTCTCTGTCTCTAGGACCCAGCAAAGTGCCTGGCACAAGGTGCAGGTTCTTGAAATGGCCCATGCAATTGAGGAGCCCTGGGGTTTTAAGGTAAATTCACTTTGGTGTTATGCTTAGTGCTGGGAATATAATTATGAACATAGCTTAGTTACTGACTCCATGGAGCTCTTTTCTTAGTGGGACAGGGAAGTATGTAAAAATAACTAATTATAATAACAAACATTCATTCATAAACACTTGGGATACATTTATAACAGTAGGAGAGCAATGATTTGATATAGAGGTAATGGGAAATAGGAAAATGTTTAATGAAGAAGAAAAAGCATGAAAGAAAAAGATAGAGAAAACTTGTCTGACTGGAATGTACAATTCTAGTGAGGCTGCAGTGGAGGCCTGGAGGCAAAGGCCAGGTCAGGAGGATGCTCCTGGACAGGGTAAACAGAGAGTCAGTTTTCAAGAATACCAAGTAGAGGGTACTCATCCACTTAACAAAAATTTACTGGACACTTGCTGGGGCTTGGCCAATCAAAGCTACACAAGGCACAGCCTCTGCCCCACAACTCTGTGTTGTGGGTTGAATTGCGTTCTCTCTCTTTCTGGGATGGGAGGGAGATACGCTGAATTCCTAACTGCCAGAACCTCAGAATGTGACCTTTCTTGGCAATTGGGTCTTTGTAGATGTATTAGTTAAGGTGAGGTCATATTAGAGTAGGGTGGGCCCCTTATCCAGTCTGACTGGTCTTTTGACAAGAAGACACCCATATGAAGACACAGACTCACACAGGGAGAATACCATATATAGATGGAGACAGAGACAGGAGACAGGAGACACCCAAGACTGCCAACAAACCACCAGAAGCTAGGAAGAGGCAAGGGAGGACTCCCTTATAGGTGTCAGAGGGATCATGGCCCTGACAGCATCTTGATTCGGACTTCTAGCCTCCAGAAATATGAGACAATCCGTTTCTGTTGTTTAAGTCAGCTGGTTTGTTATAATTTGTAATGGCAGCCTGAGGAACCTAAAGCACTCTTATAGGGGCTACATGAGCCAGTGTTTTGACATCTGTGAGCATAACCTGCTTAGCGAGGAAAGGGGGGCTGGTCCAATCCCCCTGACTGTCACTTTAGTACCAGGCTAATAATAGTAGTAAAGGGTAGCTTTCACCAGGTGCCTGGGCATTCACCTTGGTATTCAAATGGCAAGACTTCCCATAAACCTAGTTAACAAAATTTTAGGTTTCCACAGACTTAAGACACACACATATGTAAAAATTACTAAAGAAAAAAATGACAAAGCACTAAAATGAACATATGGTTAATTACTATTTGTGAAATTCATTTTTAAAAATTATATACAAGGAATACCAGCATTTCACTAACCTTTAGCTGTAGCTGAACCCTTAAAAATTCCTCCTTTAAAAGAAGCATTCATCTGTTCTCTTCTCTGGGGTAGAGTAGATGTTGGCTGTGCAAATGTCACAGTAGCCTTTTCCTGCTATAAATTCTGTTTCCTGCTAATTCCAGGAAAAGCTTTACATGCCAATTAATTCAACACTGATAGACTTTCTGATTCCTTTGATTCCTCAACAGGAGAAGCATAAGATCATTGCTTCACATCTGGCCTTCCCAATTGAGAAAAGTCATTTCTTTCACTGATTGACATTCTCTTATCCAGACACCTGCCCTTAGATGTAGAGGTTAGGTCAAAACCTTCTTGGGCAAGGCATTCTTTCAGTTATTCGTTGACCAGCTCCTTTACCCAAGGTGAAATCTGAAAGCCAACTTTGGACATGGACATTAATACAACGTGGTTTTGAAAGAATCATCAACATTTTCTTTCCTGAACAAACATGTGTAGCCTCCCAGCTTGGCACACTCTCAAAAATACTCTGAATTGCAATCACATCAAAAGTCCTTGATTTTCTCTCAATTATGAATTTTTCTTCAAATACCCAATTCCTTCCCTCTCGTGGTCTTTGCAAGAAAAGTCCCTTCTGCCTGCAGCTAAATGGCTTTTTCCCTTTTGTCTGCTTGGGAAGCTCCTTTTTTTTCTTCATGACTGAACATTTGCTCTCCTCAGCTCTAGCACCAGCTCCTGTAGGATTCTGTTGCCACTGACTCATATATGGACTATGTGAATCATTATACTACACCCACTTAACAAGTACCCATGAGAATCCACTATGCTTCGGGAGGGCTCCACTGGGGCTAGGACTATAACCATAATGCAGACAGTCTCTGCCTCCCTGGAGTTTGAAATACAGTTATATGCCAGAAGAGTAAATTGGCAAGTACAACCAGTCTTCTACAATGATATTTATTTGCATGCTTGCTTTTTCCACTTGACTCTGAAATTCTTGAGTATTATATTCACTTGTGAGTTAATATATGACACCTAAAAAGTGCTTAATAAATAGAAACTTTCTTTTCTCTGCTCTCATGTCCTCAATACCTTGCACAAAGAACATGCTCAATGAATGACTATGGAATAAAACCCTAACAGACCATCTATATATCAGTGTGAAGTAGTTGATCCTAACGGTCAATTTTGATAAAAGAAACATTACAACTCTAGAAACCAAAAACAGGGAGGGTGGCTAAGGGAAGAGAGGATTTGGTCTGGGAGGAGTAGAAATGGGACATCAAAAATATTCCATGTGTCCAGTTGCTGAGTGTGAGTTCTGTTCTACATAAGCCAACCTAGGATTCTTGCCAGGCCTAACTAGCTACTTGTGGTTATATGGAAGGAATTTTACTGTCAGACAAGAAATGGTTTCATGGGTATGTCACAGGACCAACATCATATAGGGAAAGATATTTTCTGATATTTTATATCACTTTTCATCATCTTTCACTGAAATCACTCCTATTTCCCCATAATCATTCCCTCTCCATGCAAAAGAAACCCTATAAAAAGAAACAAAAACCAAAACCAAGAAAAACTTTAAGTGAATCTGTCTCCCTCATCCTGGTTTGTCTACATCTATGGCAGGACATGACAGTTGCTTAACTCATAAACCCTGTGTATGTCTCACAATGGTGCGACAACTATAGCTCAGTTTCATTTGGGTTTTGTGCTTGAATGTGTTATTTAAGCTGTAATCCTTACCTCTTTGCATGAAAGTCACACATTTCTAGAAGGGCCAGTGTACCTCATCTAAGTCTTAGATAGAGGATAAAAGTAGATAAGGCATGAAGAGGTGAAAAAAGAATAAATGGAGGAACAGACTCTTGTTCATTCTCATTCTTCTCTGGAAAGAGAGAAGTTTTCACTAGAAAATTAGGAGCCTGAGTTCTGGTCTTGACTTTGGTGTGGCCTTGGAAAATCTTGTGCCTATCTCTGGCTTCAGATAGTTGCCCTCTATGGAAACTGGACGGTTGGACATGATGATTTCTTAAATAGTTTTAACTTTAGTTCTCATGTTAACCCTTTTCCCCTAAAACTCAGAATGGCCCAAATAAATCAAAACTAGGAGAATATTGCAAGGCAATGCCCCACAGAAATGTATGTTTTGCTCACATGCAAGCCAGATAATGATAAGGATGTTTCCTCTGCAAAAGTCACATGCACAGTCAAACACAGGCTTGACCTTTGATAGCTGTGGCTCTCTTCCTTGCTGAGGGTGACAGATGTTGATATAACATGTAGTTTTTCCTTGTGCCCAAACTGTTTGTTAGCTCAGACATATTTAGATACACACACACACACACCTCACTACCACCACCACCACCACGATCTGGTACTCCTATTGCTTTGTAAACTGTAGCACTTTCAACCCAGTTAAATATGTCACGAATTACACAATAAAATTGGTAAGAGGGAATAAAACAACTACCATCAACCTTAGTAGCTTTCATACAGGAACATAACAAGTTTACATTTTTGTTAGTGAGATAAGCTTTAATTTTAATTTTGGTCACCAACATTTATTAAGAGCTAAGTCTACTTATTAAACATAATCCTATGATATTCCTGTAAATTAGGTATTATTTACCTTATTTAAAGATGAGAAAACTGAGGTTGAAAAAGTTGTTTCTTGTCTAAGATCAAACCTTTAAAAGTGGTGGCAGCAGCATTCATACTCACTGCTTATTGCCCACAAAAGTCTTTGCTGCTCCCACTCCATTATACAACTACAGAGAGAGAACAAGAATAATGACCATCCGGCTTATGTCCTCTACTATGAAAGTGATTAATAGTGGAGAAAATCAGTCACTCAGGCAAAATAAATCCCCTATTCCTAGGAGAAGGGAGAAGGGACTTTAGCAAATCATCAGTTGTTAAACATCGTCTGTGCTTGGGAGACTGCTTCATAATCACATGACAGGATATGACCTAGGAGCTACCCTTAGGATTTTTTTGTGCCTAGTAGTGGGGAGAAACCCTTATACATACTGTACTGTATATGAAACAAGGGGAAAACTACAAGCATTAGGTTGTGTGGCGGAAATTTGATTTGTTATAAAGTCAATCTAGAAGGAACCCTGGGAATGTGTATGGACCAGTTTCTGACAAACCTTTTTAATCGAATGGGAAACACTGGAGACCCAAAGATATGGAAGGAGCATATGTGCGTGCATGTATATGAGCTGGCAAAAATGTGCATGGGCTCTGGACTTGAATGTCATGTATGAAATAAGGAAGTGGGATGAGGTGACACTTTGTCCCAAAGTATCATTTTTGCATGTTATTCTTTCTGAAAGTCTGCCATTAGAAATGCATTTTTTTTGGGGGGGGGGTCTAGAAGGGAGTCTAGACTCTCAGGGTCTCTGTCCTAAATGGAGCACTTGCTCTTCTTCCTTTGCTTCTCTGTGATGTACTGTTTTTCACACACTGACTTATCTCCCTGAGGGTACACGAGAGATGCACAGGAAATGTTTGTTAAAAGGATGATGAGTGAAGACTTTGCCTATTGATTCCTGATATGGGAGAGGAGGAAGGAGGTTCTAGAATATCAGAAAAAAAGGAGCAGATGGATATAGGGAGTGAGAAAACAGAACTAACCCCTACTGAGTACCCAGTGTTTGTTAAGAACTGTGCTAGAATATTTACATTAAAAAAATTCTTAAAACAATCTTATGAAATAGATATTAAACTCTATAGGTTAAACAAACAGCAGCTCAAAGAGGTTCAGTAACAACTCAAAGGTGATACAGCTAGTATGAGCAGTATTTAAATGAAGGTAGAGATAAATCAAAACACCATTTTCTTTAAATTATACCAGGCTGCTATAACCAAAGAGAGGGATTTGAGTCCAATCAAGGATTTCTGGGGTACTCAAAAGCACCATAAGGGGAGAGATGTTTACATATTTTAATATCGTGTAACATTGACAATGACAGGCAGTTTTCTGTCAACGTGCATAATTAATATTTGACCACAAGGGAACGCTTCATTTGCAAAATAAGTAGGCTGTGAAAAGCAAGGCTCTCTTCTAAAGTTTCCTGTAGTTTTTACAGACCTGTGCTTAAAATAAAATCTCCCAACTCTTGATACTGAAACAGGGTACAGATATTCCCCAAAACCCAGGGTTTGGAGGATGGAGGAAGGAACTAATACAGCTTTTAAGGTACTTTGCATATCTATGGCCAGCTGGTAGCTAGATAATAGCTGTGCTATTGCCCGAGGGCAAAATGTGTACTGACTTTCAGGATTTAAAGGGAAAGGTGGGCAGCTTTGAGAGAAGCATGAGAGAGAAGCATGATGGAAGTGGGTGCCATCATGTAGGAGGATGTTGTAGTAGCCATGTGGGAAGCAGCAAGCAGCTACACAATCTGTAGTCAGGATTCCGCCATGCGTCCTGGTGTAGTAAGAAAGTGGGCATGCTGCTGCTTTGATTGTGCCTGCTCTAGCTGACTCTGAAGCCACCAAGGACTCTGCCTTGTAGACCTGGACTCTATCTGGATTCTTGGAACTCAGGACATATGGAAAGGACACTCTCTTAGGACTTGTGCCTTTCCTGGACTTCACCATGATCCAGTGTAACATGGCACATGCTTTCCTGGACTGTTATATGGAGGCTGAATACAACATACCCCAGATCCTGAAGGAGACAGCTGACAGATAAGGGATGGGGAACTGCTGGGGTTAGTTTTGGTTTATAGCCTTTTGGGGAGCAAGAGAAGTGCTGGGTGTTGTGAGAGAACAGGGCTCCAAGATGAAATGCTCCCAGCCCCCACAAGGTTGGAATATTGTAAATAAAGACCTGTTTTTCTCAACACTAATTGTTGGGTTATACACCAAGTTGCCACGTGAAAGAGCCCTGGTTTGCTGGATAACAAGACCAGCCCATATGAGCGGGGAACTTCCTCGGTATGAAGAAGGTACTTTTTCCCTTTGGGTTTGGTAGTCACTTGTTAAAAACCACTGAAGCTGCACCTAAAAAGTTCTAGTTTTTTCCAAATCAGATGCTTGTTCCTTTGTTTTGAAATTACGCAGATGCAATTTTCAATGTTCTGTTACCTCCACTAGACTTTGTACTTCTCAATGGCAGGATTGGGCTTTTTTCTTCTTGATTTTCTCAAATGCCTCCCTTGAGTGCCTGGCACATACTAAACATTCAGAAAATGATTAGTTGAACAAAAGGATGAACAAGAGGTTAATCAAATCAATCATTGATCGACTGACTGAATGAATGATAGTGCTTGTCTCCTCAATTCTCCTTAAACTGTCTGATTTTCTATGTAACAAGCAGGAGCCTCTACCAGCTGTCATCCATCAGTCAGTAAAAGTTACTGACCAACATCTTAAAAGCATACTTTAGTGGAGTAAACATTCGCCTGGACTAGAAACCAGCAGAGAGATTAAATAAAGGATGAAGACCCCTGGCTGCTTTTCTGGTAATAGATGGGCGTCTGAGCTATGGCATAGGATACAGATGTGCTCTCTCTTTAAACTGTCATATAACTGGCCAGGAGAAGGAAGTAAACAGAAACCTTAATAAAATTTCAAGGTCTCTGAGGGATTAGCAATACACACAGAACAAAACACCAGATTCAGTTTGGATATGTAAAGATGAATGTCTCAAGATGAGTAATCTAATGAAGGCTGACAAATGATACTCAAATCATTCCTCATCATTCCCTGCCATACCACCTCCCAGGTCACAGCCAAGCAAGGTAAAAATATAACAAAAGTCATTATTTATAAGGGGTTCAGTTCAAGGTCAAATGCAATAGGCAGTAAATATTCATCAGATGGGACTGAGGCTTTTTCTACTTATATGAGGGATGAGCAACAGGAAAATTCCTTTGACCAAAACTTCTGTCTAGACTTATTTTTGTGAATAATAGAGACAGGACAGAGAAGGACCTCCTTAATCAATCAGACTAAAAGACATGGTTAGAATGTTTCTACATTTCTGTTGAGGCAGGATGGTCTAGTGGAGAGAGTATGGGGCTGGAAGATAGGTATCTGGGTTATAGTCAAGGCTTCTCCCCTTAGATACATGATCTTGAGATGCTGCTAAACCTACTAACACACCTGTAAACAGTATAAATGATTCTTACCCAGCCTCCCTTACAAAACTGTTGTTGAGATCAAAGAGAATAATGTCCATGAGATGCCTTTGTAAATATTGAAGTAATGCACTGCACAAATATAATCCTAGTACCTTCAGGGTGAACAGTGAAAGAAGAGAAGAATTAAAAAGGAAAAGAAGGAAATGAATGGAGAACAAAGAGTAAAAGAAAAGCAGAAGGAGGAAGTTTATGGAGAGAAGAGAGGAGAGGGGAAAAAAGACAAAATATGAGGGGCCAGGGAAAGAACTTGGGAGAGTAGGGGGACAGGAAGGAACAACAGGCAGTGGCGAGAAAGATCTAGAGTTCTGTTGCACAGACAGGTAACAAGCAAACAAACACATCAAAGAATGAAACAACAGAGATGGAATTTAGAAAATTACATCTATGCAGAGATCATATAGTTCCTTTTTAAGTATATTTTATTGATTAAGCTGTTATAGTTGTCCCAGTTTTTCCCCTTTGCCCCCCTCCACCTAGTATCCCCTTCCTTCCAGCAATCACCCCCCACCTTAGTTCATGTCCATGGGTCATGCATGTAAATCATTTCCACACAAATCATAAGGTTCTGATAAGCAACTGAAAGTCTTCCTCAGAAGGCCTCTCCAGAGGAGACAGTCAGCCATGAGTCAGCCTCCTTGTTATAAATGTCTAAATGCCAAGCTCTACTGAATTCATGTTGTTCTAGTCTGTGCTCAGCTCAGACACACACTTGGACAGATTTGTACCCCTTGCTGTGCAGCCATTGTTGACGGCCCTTTGTCTTTGCTTAGTTACCCTCACTCATCGTTCAGTGACTTTCATGACCTCCCTGAGCTCCCTGACAAGGTCAGATCCCCTGCCACAGGCACTCAGGGTACCTCGGGCCACTTTTACACAGCATTTGCCATGGTTGGAGATTGACATTTGCTTCTCTGATGATTTGATTAATGTCTGCCTCTCCCACCAGACTGCGGGCAGGGTTAGTGTCTGCGTGGCTCATCACTATATTTCCAGTGGAGTTTGTGGATTGGTCATAAACAGACTGAATTCAGCAAGGGCAGCCTTCGGAGTAGAAAGATATTTTAAAAAGGGCAGTATTCAAAGAGGGATAATGGTGCAAATATAAAGAGGAATTGGTGCTAGGACTGTAATTAGGTGGTTTATAAACTGATAAATCTTTCTGACAGTTTGGGCAACTATTAATAAATTCTGTCATGGAATAACATTTCCTGTATTCATTTTTACTAGCTTAACAAACTTAGGACTGAGTACTTTTAAAATTCATCCTTGGGTCATTAGTATATTAACTAGCTCTTCAATGCCATCTCAATCAACACCATAGATGATCATGTTATTATTAGCCTTAATAATTATGAGTATTAATTAAGAGGGGCAATTTCCTAGTTGAATGTTCTGCAGAACACTTTTCCTAGCATGTATAATTTATAGTAATGAGGAGGATATTTCCTCACAATTTACTTTGAGTCCTTTATTAAACCAATTTATTAAAACATAAAAAGGTTGCCAAGGAAGATATACAGTGTGATGATAAATAATTATGTTGGCATTGAACTATGCACAGAAAATGAGAAGGAGTACTACTTATTAAAAAAACATCCTAAACAAAATTCCCCAGTGACTTCTGTGGCATCTCTCTAAGATAAATTCAGATGCTTGACACTGAGCAGCCCCACGTGTGAAGCCACCATGTGGGAGAGCCCCACAGGTCTGGATAACCAGACTCCTGACCTGTCACCTCTGAATTTCTTCCTAGTCCTTTAGGGTAAAACAAATGCCCAAAGCATGGAAATATTATGCCTCTGCTCCTTCTAATTCAGCACATTCAAGATTAGGGAAATCATATTAAATAGATTGTTCTAATTTTGCAAATAGCATTCCTACACGAAAGTGGATTTTTGACAATGACTATAATAGAAATCTCCCTGACCCCAGAAATCATACTGACCTCCACATTGTATGCCAGTGTCTTACTTTGGCCTCAAATTGGCCAACTTTTACTAACAAAACACATATCATTCTGAGGAGGCTGGAGAAGATAGAAGGTAGTGATTTAGAAATGTGAGTTTAAATCCCAAGTTTTCCACTTACTGTCTGTGTGACCTGAGGCATCAGGCACTTCTCTAATAGGATAATGTGCCCATATACAACAATAACTGTCATGAGAACCAAATGAGATCCACATAAAGCACTTAGAACATATCAACTATTATTAAATATGTAATATATAATGTTCTATTTTTAGCATTTGAATATAGAAAATATCCTTTTTGAACTTTACAATCTATATCTCTGAACTGCCTGCTTTCATGATGGAGTGCTCTATAGTCTTGATTTTATGTCTTTCCTAGTTTCTACCACTTAAGAAAGCCTTTTTTTTTCTAATGGAATAATAATGATTATGGGGGTTAATGTTTATTAAAGTCTTTATCTGGAAAAATATAAATCTATATTCTCATTGCCATCTCCCAAAATATCTTTTCAAAGAGATTTAATTTATTTACTTTTAGAGAGAGGGGAAAGAAGGGAGAAAGAGAGGGAGAGAAACATCCATGTGTGCGAGAAACATCTAGCTGGTTGCCTCTCTCACGCTGCAACTGGGAACCCGGCCTGCAGACCAGGCATGTGCTCTGACCCAGAACTGAACTGGAGACCCTTCAGATTGTGGGACAACATCCAACTCACTGAGCAACGCCAGTCAGACCTCCCAAAATATTTTTTGATATTTTACTTAAAATTCCAAATTTGAAAACTTCTGTCTTATACAAGAAATTGGACTTAAAATAAGCCAGTCAGAAAAAGACAAATACCATATGATTTCACTCATATGTGGAATCTGATGAACTGAACTAATAAGGAAAATAGAGACAGACTCATAGATGGAGAGCAGGCTGACAGCTGAGAGGGGGAGGGTAGGGGGTGGAGGGATTGAGCAAACGGAAAGAGGGTTCATGGACATGGACCACAGTGGGAGAAGCGGGGAGAGAGGTACAAGGTGATTAAATGGTATTGAAAAAATACAATAAAGATTAAATTAAAAATAAAAAAAACCAATAAAAATTTAAAAGAAAAACAAATAAAAAAACCCCGGAATTGTTATTTCAAAAGCAGATGGTGTGAGAAACCCAGGCCCTGTGACAGAATTAGAATCCCATGTATGGTAGTCCTAAGTATTCCTTAACTCTCTGTAGCCTCAGCATTTTTTTTTTTTTTTTTCACACTGATAAATTTTGGGCAATCCTTCAAGTTTGCTGTAATGACATCTTTTACATTTTTCAGCTCTACACATGTAAAGAAGAATGATGACAAGGCCTAGGAAAGGAAGTCTTATAGAGAGGAAGGAAACAGGAAAAAGAAGTAGGCCAGTAGAATTGGAGCTGAGAAAAATGAGCTGACAGCTCAAGCAGGAGCAGAGGTGGAGACTGCAGGGACAGGAGGAGAAATGGAAAGCAAATGCATGATGGTGAACAGAGGATCTGGGGATATCTGCTCTCCTGCTGGACTCCTTATGATTTGCCTGAGGTTTAAGCTCTGAAGGTCCCTCTTCCCTCCCAGGATGAAAGGAGGAGTCTGTAAACTCCCTTGGTCCTTCCAAGCAGCCAGGATTCTTCAGCAGGTGACCTGGCTGCAGAAGGAAGGCTGGACTCTCACTGAGAGCTACACAATAGGCTGGTCTGTCTTTATTGAACTATAAATCACAAGCCAAAAAAATTAGAGGGCTGGGGGGAGTTGATCTCTTTTGCTTGTCTCCTTAATTTTCCTATATTCTCTGCAAATAAACTTTTTATCTGGCAAGAGAGCAAAATAAAGAAGAAGGTGACAACTACATGTATTATTTTAATACATTCTAAAGATACACAAAAATTCTCTCCATTTAACCTAGCTCATTCTTCTAGTTTGGTGAGGTCACATACATTTCTGTGGTTGACAAAGGCTCAGATTGATTTTTGACCAGTGACCCCAACAACTAATAACCTGAATAAAACTTCTCTTTTGAGTCTGAAAGTAGTTCAGTGTATTTCTCAGCATTCCAGGCTACCTAAATTACTCTGGGAAACACTGCTTAGCACTGCCTTTAACAAACTTTTTTATTGATTAATCAGTGACATTGGTTAATAAAATTATATAGGTTTCAGGTGTACAATTCTATAACACATCATCTGTATATTGTATTGTGTGTGTTTGAAGGTCAGGGTAAGGAAGTGTGTTGGAGGAAGTCAAGCATTCACACATTACAAATCCTTAGAGATGGCTGGATCTGTGAGTGTGTGGGTAGTGATAACTCAAGCCAACGGCTCCTGCAGGCCAGCTGTCTCCTTAGGCTCCCTATATGGAAATATTCCTATAAATCCAGTAGCCAGAGTTTTATATTTTCTAACTCATGAATATATAAAATGTTAAGAGTTGGAAGGAATCTAAGACATTGCCTATTTAAGGGAACCTCCTCACTTTGTATATGAGGTAACTGCTCAAAAATTATACAGTAATTTTTTTACATTTCAGGTCAATAACACTTCTACTTTCCACAGTGACCACGTATTTTGGGGCCAAGTATCTGGGCACTGAGACTGAGAACACTGAGTATTTTAAGTCAGCATTATTCTAGGAAATCTGATGCACTGTAGCTATAAGAAAGCTTCTCCCATCCAGGGAAGAGGGGTTGACAGAGAACAAGAGAGCCAATGATTCCAGTTGAGGTTTTGTTCTCAGAATGTTCCTTGGAAAGGACAGCTGCTCAGGTCCAACATGGGAACACCAGAGGCTCTCTGGCTCCAATAGTGCCATGGTCTCAAGAGCCTGGAGAGGTTATAAATGACTATTCCTATAGAGACAGGCCTGTTCCACCAAGGAAGAATAACAATGATATCACAACAGGCCAGTTAATGTGAGAGGATGGGTTCCATTAGATGTATTTGTTTATAGACAAGACCATTCTTTAGTTCTCCTTTGGACACACAGAGACTTCTGGATTTGGGAGAGATTTTTGGTTGGGGTCAATCAGACATGACCTCTTTAAAGAATTCCTTCTATGATGTTCATGAAGATGGTCATCTAGATTCTTGTTAAGTGTTACTTGTAAAGGGTGGTTAGCACCTTCCAAGGCAGTTATTTTATTGATGTGAAAATGTTAGTTTTGAAAATTCAGCCTCTATGTTGTTGCTGAAATAATCTTCTAAGGTTAGAAAGAATAAAGTGTAGGTCCTACCCAGGTGAAAGTGATTTGAATAGCTGACTACACTTGTTAGTTTTTGCAGTGTTAGGTACATACTTCTAGGCTTTTGCACATGATTTTCTCTTTTTTAATAACCTCTGCCTAATTTCATATACATTCCCCAGAATTAAATTTATGTCATCTCCCCTGAGACTCCTACCTGGCTTCCCAGAAGCAATCATTTTTAACCATTTCAGTTTTAAGTTTAGTGGTTACCTTCACATTGCTAAAAATATGCATATACTAGAGCATTTCTTTCAATTCTATTTTGTTCCCAGAATTATCTCTATTTCTTTGAGAATATTTTTTTCCATGCGTGTGTGTTTTAATCTTATTTCTCATATTTTGTGGGTTTTGTTAAAATACTTGGTAACTCATGGCTATCTGTTGATATTTAGCAATAAGGTAGGAAAAATGCTGCAGGGGTGTTGCAGACAAGAGCAAGGCTTTTTCACCGAAAGGCTCCAGGTTAGAGAAGCAAACCTGAAACTGTCCTCCTTACTGGCACACTGTGAAGGGCTTTGCTGTGTGGGTAACACACAGCTAGCTTCTCCAATTTCCTCAGAAGAAACTCTATTTCTCTAGAAAAACGCCTTCCTTTTCTGACTGGTGGTAAGTACTTGCCTGGCAGCTGTTCCGTATGCAGGGGTGTGTATCCTGAGTGGGGGCATCTTTAGTCCTATTCTCAGACTGCTTTCGGTCCCATCTGTTGTCACTATTCTGAAGTCTCTGAGTTCCCCAGGTTCTGCTAGGCAGATCTGCTCCCTCTGGAGCTGTAGGGCCCTCCACACAAG